>NC_087213.1:36831011-36838511 GCF_015104395.2 Macrobrachium nipponense
TTCGGAAGCTATCTGTAATTGTTTATTCGGACGTCAAAGTAACTAAAATTGAAATAGAATCCTATTCTGTACTGAAAGCAGGCGGCAGCGTTCTTCAACTGGAAACCCTTTTCTTGTTCCAAATAAAGTTTAAGATTTCTAGTAACAGAGCCTAACATTATTCTTTTTGAACCCCTATTCATTTCTTGTATTATCTTTCAACTATATGTTATTACGTCACGTTATGGATTTTAGCAAGATACTTTCCCTTTCTCTTCATCTCATCCATGATTAAGCTCTGTCATTGTTCGGTATTTTGTATCCTCAACAGCAGGTTTCTCAAACCAGGTAAGCCCCAGATGACGGATGATCTAATTTATATAATATGTTTATATTTTAAAACTGTTTGATTTTAATATATTTTAGAGACATCATGTATGGGTTTCTAAGTCCTAGTCATGTCTCCTCGACTTAAACATTTTGAACTGGAAAGTAAATTCCTTAATGGTCTAATCATTAAGATACAGTTTTCTTGGGGATTTAAATCAGTCATGACTGGCTTCTTCGAAAAAAGAAAAACTAGCCATTCTCTGTCATTCATATCTTGCTAATCTCCTTTTGAAATGTTAGCCGAAAATGACAACCGTTAAAGGTAATCTTTTTAAGCCTACTGATCCAGGTTAATGGCTTCACATATGATAAATGAAAAGGACAGAGTTAATTTAAAATAAAAATTTACCTGAGGTCAGTTGTTAGCAGAATTAAGTAGGACTCAACCAAAACACAGTATTCTAGGTCAGTGACATATATATATATATATATATATATATATATATTATATATATATATATATTATATAATGGTGAATGACAGATCAAAGAAAACCATAATTCGGGGACAATGACCTCTTTGTGGAACCTATAAGTGCGATTAGGTTAGTCAGCTGAGTTGATACCCAGGTGCTGCTATATTGCTTTTCAAAGTTTTCGTTCAAGACACTCCAATAATTATAATTCTGGTTTTCTCTTATATATCTAAGAAAAATAAACAAGCCATATTATGAACAGATTTTTAAACAAGATACATACCATAAAGAACTTGATTCTAATAATGAGACTATTTCAAGTGACATGAAGCGACCAGCCAAGAAAGATGAGAGCAGACCCAATCGCAAATACGACAAATGTTATTTAAGTTATGGCTTGAAAGCCAGCCTCCGCCATTGTGTTTGATTTGTGGATGCAAAATGCCAAACGACGTCGATGCTTCTAGTAAAAGTAGAGAAGCATTTTCAAACAACACATTGCAGTCTTCAAGGAAAAAAAACGTAAGTTATTTCAAAAGTTTACTTTGAGCAACAAACCAAGTCCTTTCTCAAGAGTCAAAAGACATCATAGCTGAGGCAGTGGGTCGACCAAGAAAGTCTTTATGTAAATTGGCGCCTTGAACTAGAAACAAAAAGGGGAAAGAAGAGAAGTTATAGTGCTGTATATCGTGAGTTGGAAAAATCTGGTATCAATCCATTTCATGTTATCAGCAAGCCCACAGCATCACTCAGCAACAGAGAGAAGACCATGCATGGTTTTGTGGTTCATTTCTTAAAGATTGGGATGAAGTTGACTTTCTCCATGTTGCTGCATCAGATGAATTCATCATTTACACAGTCAGGAAGCCAAATCATAAAAAATGACATCATTTGGGCTGCAAAGTTGGATGATATCAGTGATGATGTGCGCTATTGCCAAAATTCTGTGAAATTTCCTGAATGTTTGGGATCTAGGGAAACTGTGCTTACTGGTAGAGTATTTCTTTCCTCAAAGATCCTGAAAATGTGTTATCTGTTGTTAAAAAGTCACATTTTTGCAATAGGCACCATGTTTCAAGGCTCTTCAGACACAGGAGCTCTTCGAAACAGTGGTATCGATTCTTCTCATCAAGTGACTTTCCAGGTAAACTCCCCTGACCTTAATGAGTGTGAAAACATTGGTAGTGTCTTAAAGGATCGTGTTTAAACACGCACAGTGAACTATGATGGTATACCTAGCCTCGACGACCTGCGAAGAGAGGTGACTGAAGTTCTCAGGGAGATGGAGTTTGATTCTCAGCTTTTTGCGATTTGCTGAAATCATACCTTCAAGAATGCAGGCTGCGTTACAGGTAGATGGAGGCCACACAAATTATTAAATACTCAGAGAGAAACTTAAATAAATGCCTGTTCTGAATTACTTTTGTTTTTGTCTATATTAATTTAGTTTACACTGTAGAGGGGAGGCCTCTAATTTTGAAACTCCCTGTACATTATATATATATATATATATATATTATATATATATATATATATATATATATATATATATATATATAGAATGACTGACTGATTGATTGATAGAGAGATACTGTGTCTATACAGCTGATAACATAATCAGACATTTTTCACTTTTACGTTTCTCTTGAAGGTAAATCTTTAAAAAGCTAATCTAGTTTAGTGCAATAATTGGCCTGAAAAGCTCTTCTGCATAAAAAAAAGGAAAAAAGGATTGCAAAAACTATTTATAATTGCTTTGCTAATAAAACGGGAAGGCTGGAAATTCTGTATCCAATCTCATAAACAGGGACGGAGAAAGCTTGCCTGATTATTGCCTGGCTGACAAAGCGCTCGCTTCATGAACATGTGTATTGTTTGTCTCCCCTTTTAGTACTTCTGATTTTCAGCAGATTCTTTTTTGAATATATAATTGTTTCTGTCAGTTTTCTTGACTTGAATCGTTCACTCTCTTTGTTGCTGATACTGTTTCGTATCACTTATTGCTGGCCATTATTTTCTCAATGGCAAAATTCGATTTTCTTTTGTCCCTAATCATCGTCTGTGAAACTGAATCTTGAACGTGACTTTTGTGTTGGAGTTCATTCCCCGTGATCCACCCCGTTATTGTTTAGTGTCTATTGTTCCATTGTAAGATTTTTTTATTGTAAAGGGTATCCATGCTTTCTTTATTTTTTTCCAAATCGTTTTTCGGGCGTTTAATGATTTCCTTTTTTATTCATGTTTAAGTTTCGACTCCTTCTTTAGTAGCCCAATCTCCAGTTTTTATATTTCTTTTTATTCGCTTTATTTTCTTTTGCTTAAGATACAGAAAATATGTTTCATACCGTCTGATTTGTTTCTCTTCTACATTTTATTTTTAGTCCTTCTCTTGTCCAATTCCTCTCCTTCGCCTTATTCCACACGTTTCATCTCTTTCCTCAAGGTCCACCCTAACCCCCAAACCCCATCCCGTCCCAACGCGCCGAAACCCGCCCCTCCCCCTACGGCAACGTCCCACCTCCCTGCAAACCCCAATCCTCTGGAGGACGAACCATCGAGAGGCTCCAAGTTTTGCTGTTATGAGATTACCTCTGTCACGAGGACGACTCGAGAATTCTGCCTCCGTCTTGTCTCACCTTCTTTATTGTCTTCCACTTTATTACGTTTATTGCCTCTCCTTTGGTATTGAGAGACACGCTCTCTGAAGCATCTTCATTTCCTTTTCGGGAGGGATATGTGATATTCTTTTTATTTTCTCTCCTGCCCGAGGCACTCTCTCTCTCTCTCTCTCTCTCTCTCTCTCTCTCTCTCTCTCTCTCTCTCTTTGTGAAAACTCTGTTTCTTTCTTGCAACTCAAATGTTACATATGCATTTCTAAACTTTCCTTTGCAAGTGTTCCTCTCAGGGACTAGAAGAGTTTTTGATACAGAATCTCCTTCCTACACAGTGTAGTTCTATAGCTTTTTTCCGGAATTGTCGGTTTATCGTGAAGGAAAATAAATCTCTTTACATCATAGTACAACACACGCCACAAAACAGTTTTGTTTTTTATGGTAAAAATACCAGCACAAATATTTCATAAAAGAAAAAAAAAAAAAAACACTTCATCCACTTCATCGTCTGAGGTTATACCGGTGCTGCTCTTCCTCTAAGAATCTATGGGTCCAAAAGTCTTACCGAATTAATCAATATCCAGCCTTTCCATCTTCTAAATGTACGTGATAGTGTTGTGCTCATATATTTCTTGCCCTCATTCGGTGAAATAGTTATTTTTTCCTATACATAGAAGTTTTCCCATTTCTCTCTCTCTCTCTCTCTCTCTCTCTCTCTCTCTCTCTCTCTCTCTCTCGCTATTAATATGTACGTGTATGTGCAAAAACGTACATGCATATATATATATATATATATATATATATATATATATATATTCTATATATCTCATCATCACCTTACGTGGATTTGTGATATTCTCAAGCAACGTGTTCCTTCGTGCTACATTGGATGTATAATATATATATATATATATATATATATATATATATATATATATATATATATATATATATATATATATATATATAATGTAGTATTATTATTTGTGGTAGGTCCTAGATATCAAACTATTTCTTTATGTTGTTTTCTAATGTTAATGTTTTGTAGCGTGATTGTCATAACTTATGTGCTTGTTGTTCATGTGTGCATGAATATTGATAGTTATTGTCTGTTTTTTCTGTTACAGATGTGGTAGTTTGGTTAATGTGTTGAATAAAGCTTGGAATCTGTCACCAAGTGTTTACTTTCATTACATATATATATATATATATATATATAATATATATATATATATATATATATATATATATATATATGGGGATATAATCCACAATGATGTAAAATCCTTATGTAGTTATACAAAAATCTACAATTTTTTGAGGTTCTTGGTTCATTCTATCAGCAAAAATCTGGGGTCTCGATGGGCTGGGCTCACCTCTCTCCCCTATATTGGCAAACTTACGTACGGTATTTTTCGAAAATGTTTCCTTTGACACCCTACTGGAAGACATTAAGCCCGAAATTTTGGTTAGGTATGTAGATGATGTTTTTACTGTTTATAGACACGGTGAAGAAGCCTTTCACACTTTCTAGAATTGTTAATGGTTATTTGCCCTCTATTAAATATACAGTGGAAAAGGAAAATAGCCTACCCTTCCTGGATATGGTAGTTCATAGAGACATAGAAAGTATTGGCTTTAAATTCAGCGTGTCTAGGAAGAACACCCACACAAACACTTATAATATACAATACTTCTCATATCATGAACCTAAAGTAAAGCACAACGTACTAACCAATTTGTTTTTTCGAGCATACCGAACATGCGATCCCCAGTTCATTGACGCAGAAATAAATTTAGTTACTAAATTGTGTTACGCAAAGCTTATTATTGTACGGTCTCTTTCTAAAGCTAGATCGATGTTTAACGTCTAGCATGACATAACTGAAAATGTAGATTTTAAGGTATCTCTCGCTCTTCCATATAATGAAGAGCTTAATCAATTTCCTAGGCAGCTTAATCGGAAAGGAAAAAAAAAAAAAGGTACGGTTTTGAGATAGTCAGTCACATCCAGAAGCTCATTAAAATAACCCTGGAAAGAGAGAGAACAAAGGGTATATGTACCACCTTGCAATGACTGCAATGAATGCTACGTGGGAGTAAGTGGGCGTTCACTAATAAGAGAAGGGAAGATTGCGTTGCTACTTGCAGAAGGGGAAGTACTAAATACAGAGCAACTGTGCAGCATACATGTGAGAAAAATCATACAATAGATTTTAAAGGCACAAAGGTTATTTTCAAGTGTAACGAAAGGACTTTGAGACGAGTAGTAGAATGGGAATTAACTTACCCAAATGAGACCTTTCCGGAAATACTGGAATTGCAGATAATGCAGCAACTTCTGAAGAGATATGTAGAAAAAAGAAAATTTTATACTTTGGATGCTTCCTCTCTTGTTTCCTCCTCACAGTTGGCAACAAAAACATTCACCCACGAAGGTTAAGAATAATTCTGAAAAGGACGAGGGCTCAACCACCTGTTCATACATAATAATAGTTAACTAGCTCGCCTGTTACCTAATCTATATTATTTAAAATGTAATCATAAGAAAAGTTTGTTTGTGCTCCTACATGTCAGTCCTTTAGACGATATACCATTTTACCTTTTAGTGAACAAGACCACAGCTGATGTTCGAAAGCTTTGATTTAGCCTACTGTACAAGGTAATATTTATTTTATATAACTACATAAAGATTTTGCATCATTGCGTATTATATCCCCATTTACTTAGAGGTACGATATAGTACCTGTTTCTATGAAGCTGGTGACATGATATACAGCAAATATTCAATTTTAGGTTTTGTGGAATGGAGTCCAAAAATATAAAGTTATTCCAGTCTTTTTAAAAGAATGTAATTGATTCACTTATATAGCTTCTGCACACACACACATACACATACATATATATACATATATACGTATATATACTATATACATATACATATATATACGTATATATACTATTTTCCTTTACATAAAATAGGTAAGCTCCAAATTAAAAGAACAAGCACTATCACGTTCATATTTTACCTGCTGAAGCATAAATCTTCGAGATCAGCCGCTTCGTATACAAACATAGAAGGCTTGTAAGCAATTGGTCGAATCAATATACTACCCCCAACCCCACGAGACTCCACCCGACCCGTGAACACAAAGCCATTCGCCTCTGTCTTATGTACACTTCTCACTTCAAGCATGCCAACGCCCACCCATTCCTCAATTTCTTTGGACGTCAATTCGTTTTTTATTTTGTCCTCATCAGTTCTCATGAATCTTACGAATTACTCACATATTCCTCCAAATATCGGCCTCCATTCTTTCACCTGGACCAGACCGTCACTTTCCACTGATCCATGAGTTTACATAATGAACATTTTACAACAGCTTCTTTGCGTCTCTATATTTCTCGCTCTCTCGGCCACACGTAGTCCACATACAAGAACTATTAAAAAATGTTTCTGACCTTACCCAGAAATACACATAAGAGAAAGAGAAATCTTGATTTTTTTTAAATAAAGTCTTTCTTAACTTAGTATACTGATCTTGATGCATTGCTAATTATCGCGATAAAAGTTCACTACTTTCAAATTGTTGAAAACTGCTACCTATTCTACAAAGATGCAGACTGGAGCACGGCGCTAACATAAGGCCCCGTTATAAAGTTGGTGATCATAGCTGCCTTATGAACGAAGGGATTGGCTTCAAATTTTTCCCGCTTATTATACAACTAATATTGAAAATACCTGAGTAATTTTCCTTATGCTCTATTAAAGATATGTAGTTATACAACATGGTGTAAAAGTTTAAATGAATTTTATTCAATCATCTTCGAGGCATGGTCCTTTAACTTTTCAAAAAAGTAAATTTTGAGAATCGCAAAAGATAAATATATATATATATATATATATATATATATATATATATATGTGTGTGTGTGTGTGTGTGTGTGTGTGTGTGTGTGTGTGTGTGTGTGTGATAGTTAGAAAGCTTATTTTTACACTAAAACTATTCTTCTTATAAGAAACATCCGCTGAAATTTACAAAATATTCGGATCGAAACAACTGTACTCACTGTTTGATTTCCTCTCGGGTGACTGAATAGTGA
>NC_087213.1:36843511-36866011 GCF_015104395.2 Macrobrachium nipponense
GTAATGACCGTGCAGCAAGGCATTGAGCTGACATCCGTTTTTTTTTTCTCTCTCTCTCTCCCTCTCCCTCTCTCTCTCTCTCTCTCTCTACAAAACCTCTCTCTCTCTCTCTCTCTCTACAAAACCCCCCCACCCCCCTCTCTCTCTCTCTCTCTCTCTCTCTCTCTCTCTCTCTCTCTCTCTCTCTCCATTATCTAAGGCAATTACATTAGACTCGTGAACTACAAAAATACATTTATTCAAGTGCAAAGAATTATCTAGATAAATCAGGTTCTTAACAAAATGATTAAATGAAAGGTTGAACTCAAAATCCAAATATCTCAGATAACCCTGGAAATTGAACCAAGCCCCCTCCTTTACAATAACCAACATTAGTTTTAGGCATAAAACTAGAAAAAGTCATAGCACAGTCTAGTAACACCACGGCACATCAGTTAAGTTCCCATTTCTAAATAAGTTACCAGGACCAGTTCCCCTTAGTTCCAGATCCGCCTATAAGAAGACAGGAGAACTCATCGATAAGCAAAAGATTAAAAAGCATGATAAAAAGGTCAATTAAAATAGAACATCTTTGAAACAAATATTCAAAATACAGTCAAGCCCCACTTTTGGCTAAAAAATAAGTATGCTTACCCATTCAACGCAGATTACACACACTTAACCAAAAAACACAATCAAAGGAGCCATCTTGGCCCTTTACCGACTTTGTATCATTCTCCATTCTGGCTAACTTACTCTCTCATTATGTAGTGAAATAGCTCACACGAACGCAAGCACAAATTAACACACAAAACACTCCCAAACCAAAATAAGTGTCATCACTAATTTGCGTCACAAGTTCATGACGTCATTATACAAATCATTGTTCACGCCCAACAATCAGCCCCAAACCAGATTCAGAAAGCATTCTGCATCCGCCCGCGAATGGACACAGGACGTGGTCTGTTCTGCTTAGGCAGCAACCTTTGACATCGCGCCACCCCAGGAAGTTGTGTCAGCATTTCCGAAGCAGAGCTGTCTTGTCACTTTAGGACCACTGTTTCCATGGAGAATTAAATTGATGACCTCTACATTCTAAGAATGTCACTGCCCATTCAGAAAAATAAAGATACAAATCGCATTACAACGGTGTCTTAATTATATTGTCAATTACTCATTATTTCAGATGCTCGGCCACCAAAAGAGGCTAGCACCTTCCTAGCCATACCTCATACAAAACAGCTTATATGTATAAAAAAACTGATTGGCCGGCTCAATAAACACCAAAATAATAAAAAAAAAATAAAAAAAAACTGCAACGCCTTAGTACAATGTCTTATCATATAAATAAATTTGAATAGCCTGTTATCCAGGCTATAATAACAGTTGACTGTAGAGACATTTTCTCATCTTGAATTTTCAACGCCCCGTGTGTGTGTATAGTCTGCAGCTGCACAGACTCGTGAAACACGCTGTTGAAAGGCAAAACGTCTCCCAGTGGAAGACAACTGACGACTCCCATAATCCAAAAACGTCGTAAAACCTCGTAGATTCGTAGATTCTTTTGCATGTCGGCAACATACATCTCTGTAGTACCTGAAGGACGTCTTGCTGTGTAGGGGAACGATGTTTATGGTGTTTCAGTATGTCAGTCATGTCACGGTCAATTAAAGAAGAATTAACCCTAGGCATACATCTGTCAAATAATGACCTCAAATTCTAGGAAATACTAACTGAACGTTTTCCAATTAACACCACTAATATAACCACTGAACTAATTTCTAACTAAAACTTGTGAAGTAACTTCATAAGATCGCTAAATCATAAATCACTATTAATGATATATATACAAGACTAACAATAGCCCCATAAAGAAAATATTAATAAAAAAAAAAAAAGACTCGCCAACCCCATACATAAATTAGCACAAACCACCCCAAACCAGCAAAATGAGAAATCACAAAAACTCTACGGACTACTGTCCTTACATTTTAAACTCACCATTACACACATGTATAAAAAAGAAAATGAGCCCGAAAAAAAACGTAACAAATCCAGCACCAAATTATCACTAAAAAAGTTCTCTCAAGCTCTGATATTTCATTAACCCAGAAAATCAGTAAGAACACTCCCCATTACAAAACGTACACAGAGAGAGAGAGAGAGAAAAAAAAAAAGACATAGGATCCAACGCTTTCCCCCATAAATGCAGTATGTATCGTTACAGAATTTGCTACTGCAACATATCTCATCAACCAGAAACGACCCCTTACATACATTTCCATGGAATGTCATAATCAACATCTCCGAAAATAGTGCAAATCTCCGAGTAATCAACTCCGAAAGAAAAATTTCAGCAACCAGACTCATCACAGCATTATCAGCAAAAATCCACCTGTGAACACCTCATGTGCTTCGAGCCGCACTACAGATTTGTCTAGTCAGACTTGCAAACTCAGAAATCATTATTCTCTAAAGAACTTCAAATATTCTATACTAACATTATATAACTGCATTTCACAAAATCATCTCCAGGATATCACCAAAGGTGCCCAAAAAAATTGTCCTTAAAAACATAACTCCCCCATGATACTACCCCAAGTATATAAAACCACATTACCACCTATTCGGGATAAACTACTGCAAACCACAATTCAACAATTATATACCACCAAAAATAACCAATGGTGAATATAAAAATACAACACCTACATAGAACCACAAAGCAGTAGTAACACCCGCCCCCAATAGCCACAACTACAAAAGGAGCCAAAATAACCCCTTCTTTGGCTTGTAAAACCACAGATCACCACCAAAAATCACGAAAACAACTCAGCCCCCCCAAAAAATGTTCAGTAATAATATAAAAAGAACACCCACATATCACCATATTAATAATAATACCCCTCAGGCAATAAAAATATTCCCCTCTCCATTTCACTAGCATCCACATGTTGAATAAAAACCAAGTACCCCATAAAATATCAGTACACCTCCAAGCAGGGTAATCAAAAATGAAACTCTGTCCCCGAAAAATGCACTCAAAGCATCTAGCTGATACACTTGAAAATATTGCCACATATCTTCTCTCACAAAGGTTTCCAAAAATAACTGAATCAAAAACAGTGGGCTAAAACATAGCACTTTCTACCGTAGGCCTAAACTCTGGACCATCTCCAACAAAACAAAATACCACATGGCGAAAATATTATACCTCTAATGCTCCTCATAATCGGACTCAAAAAACTGTGCCAGTAAAATAACCTCGAAAAGCATCTCTAAGGAGCTCAATGTCACCGTCAAAAACTGTAAACTCTCTGTTTAGCATAACTGCTGAAAAGGACAAAAACTTGGCAAAAAATTGCCAAGGAATTGTAGAGAAAATCATCAGTGTGCCATAACTCATTACAACAAAACCACAATTCTGAAGTGTCTAAACAAAGGCTTACCCAGATTCACTTCGGCACAGGCTACCAGAAACTTAATCAAGTTTCCTACTCTTGGCAACTTGCCACAAACACAACCATATGCAAAACCTATTTCTCATATGATAGACACTTAGAAATATTTGCCGAAACACTCGACAACTTAAAAAAAAAAAAAAAAAAAAAGAACAAATGCCATATAATTGTTGTACCTTGCGACATATGCTCGCTGACTTGGGAAAAAGGAGAGAGAGAGAAAAAGAAAAACTGACACCTCATCGGATATTGGCTCTGCAACACTATCAGAAAAACTGAACACACAACAAGGGTATTGTGCAAGAGGCCAACATTTCCGGAACATAAATATCCAGAAAAAAAATGTAGTGCCATTATGTATACACATTCAAAAATGCAGCAATTCTCCCCTAAATCTCTTTGCAGCATCAAACAGCTGAAATTATAAAAGCATTCCCGAACAATGATTCCAAATCAAGAACTGAGATATTAAAAATCTACGCAAACTGTTCTGAGAGAAAAATAAATTCAAATTCGCTCATGATAAAAGAAAAAACTTAAGTCAACGATGGCTAACGTCCAAAAGGGGAAAAGAAAAGCCAATGGCACTGTTGACTGTTCCCGTGACACCTGTAACATCTGTGACTCACGTAGATGTCATGCAATTGTCTACTGAACGCATAAAAAAGGAAAACTCTAGGGCTATCAATGAAAAAAAAAAAACACCTGGGCAAAAGAAGACCGGTAGGTTTTCTCACTTCCCTCAATTTGACTTTTACCATAGTCTTTGAACCGGGCATTAACACAATATCCTCCGATAAAACATCTTTATATTTGTGGTTAGTACCTCCCCTTTCCACAATCCCATAAACATCACCACCCTTAGTTCTCATTACATCCACCCCATTGTTAGTATCAGAAATAACATCAACATCAGTATCAGTATCACCACCCATAATATCATCACCAAAATTGTTAACACCGAACTCCAATATGCCGCATAGAATCCTCGCAATTATTCCCCGTATCACCGGTGTGGGTTTTTAATACTACCACTCTCCAAATAAACCCAAGTATCATCATGACCATTAGCATCACCCAAAAACACATCCCCTTTTTCAGTAATCTCCATATCCTCAGTTCTAATCACGTCCCCTACCATTGCGTAAACTATAGGCCTGGGCTCTGGGGCGTCCCCCACGAGATCACAATGGCACGTACTAATCACCTGTACTCTTTTTGTTGATCAGCCTTCCAAAAATTTTGCCAATCCCTTTGCCCTCTATGGAAAATCTGATCAAAATCTGATCTCGATGTCATAAAAAATCTCTAAAACAGTTTAAGGCATGCTCCAAAGCGCAAGGAAAACTTGCACCATTTTCATTTCATATTCATTTTCTCTTTACACAAAAGAAAAAAACAAAAATCGTTCTAAAAGACCCTACGGGCATATCACATCATCTCTTAGTGGCTAACAGCTGATTTCCTCATTTCAAGGACATGGCATTGAACTTTGTTTTCAAGGCCAAACGGAGGAGACAAGAGATAAGAAGAAAAAAAAAATTATGGATTTACTCACCCCCTTAACCCCAGTACAAAAAAAAAAAATTCACCCTCCCTCAGACACTACCCCCTTGGATCACACTAGCTGGTTGCTCAGCAGAAAATATGCTGACTGAGTAAGCACCTTGAGAACTGAGCCGCATGTATGAAACCTTTATATGTATACGCGTGTATGAAACCTTTATATGTATACGTATGTATTAAAAAAAAAAAAAAAATGCGCCGCCTTTAAATACATTCTGCTTCTATGGGAAAAAAATATGTTGATCTGAACTGTATCTTTAACCCCAAAAATGATTCACACATAATGTTAGAAAGAGGAAAAAAACACAAGGGCATAAAAAAAATGTAACACTCACGCCATCAATGAAAGAGCACCATACTGCCAATTTGCGCGCATGTAAAAACACGCTAATACACACATACTTGCGTGTGTAATCATGACCCAATACTCGAACAGCGAGGACTTTAGTAAACACATACATTCACAGATATAAACAGGAGTGACCACATCCTTGAAGGCATCTCACGGTGTCAAAAATGCTGACCCTAATTATTAAACTCCTCTTCTCAGTACTAGAACAACGTCTCCCTAATTCCTATCACCTGTCACCTAATATTTGAAATCCTAGCACATTTTCACAACCAGTCTCTCTCAAAACAGCCTTTTTAAGCTGCCATTAATTTCACAATAGGCGTAAAACGGTTCCTACACCGCTGCCACCACAACTGTTACCGAGGTTCCAACCTCGGTACATTTTAAAAGTATGTTTGTAGCAATGACCGTGCAGCAAGGCACTGAGCTGACATCCGCTCTCTCTCTCTCTCTCTCTCTCTCCAACAGCAGCCCCCTTTCTCTCTCTCTATTACCTAAGGCAATTAAATCAGACTCGTGAACTACAAAAATACATCTATTTAAGAGCAAAGAATTATCTAAATAAATCAGGTTCTTAACAAAATGATTAAATGAAAGGTTGAACTCAAAATCCAAATATCTCAGATAACCCTGGAAATTGAACCAAACCCATCCACCCCTCCTTTACAATAACCAACATTAGTTTAGTCATAAAACTAGAAAAAGTCATAGCACGGTCTAGTAACACCACGGAACACGGGTTAAGTTCCCATTTCTAGATAAGTTACCAGGACCAGTTCCCCTTTGTTCCAGATCCGCCTATAAGAAGACAGGAGAACACATCGATAAGCAAAAGATTAAAAAGCAAAATCAAAAGGTCAAATAAAATAGAACATCTTTGAAACAAATATTCAAAATACAGTCAAGCCCCACTTTTGGCTAAAAATAAGTGGCTTACCCAAATTCAACATAGATTACACACACTTAACCAAAAACACAATCAAAGGAGCCATCTTGGCCCTTTACCGACTTTGTATTGTTCTCCATTTTGGCTAACTTACTCTCTCATTATGTTGTGAAATAGCTCGCACGAACGCATGCACGAATTAACACACAAGACACTCCCAGATAAGTGTCGTCACTAATTTCATCACAAGTTCATGAAGTCATTATACAGATCATTGTTCATGCCCAAGAATCAGCCCCAAACCAGATTCAGAAAGCATATCTGCATCCGCCCGCGCATGGACACAGGACGTGGTCTGTTCTGCTTAGGCAGCAACCTTCGACATCGCGCCACCCCAGGAAGTTGTGTCAGCATTTCCGAAGCAGAGCTGTCTTGTCACTTTAGGACCACTGTATCCATGGAGAGTTAAAATGATGACCTCTACATTCTAAGAATGTCACTGCCCATTTAGAAAAAAAAAAATACAAATCGCATTACAACAGTGTCTTAATTATATTGTCAAATAATCACTATTTCATATATATATATATATATATATATATATATATATATATGTATGTATACAGGGTGGTCCAAAAGTAGGTGGACAGTAGGTAGAATAGCAGTGTAATACAATGGTCTAAACGAAACAGGCCACGACTAATATCAAAATCAAAATGGGAAGTGAGTTGTATAATGACAGCTTATAAAAGATTTTGAGATAAGACATCTTTTGATCTTGCAATTACTGAACTACCAATCCAATTTATCCTGTGGTTGATTTTCACTTAAATGAATGAATATTGCATTAGATGTTTGCCCAGTTTTGACAGAATATTTATGCTGTTTGATTCTTACTTCTAAGCCCTCGCTCGATTGTCCGAGATGAAAGGAAGGGCAGTCCATACATGGAATTTTATATATTATGTTGTTGCTTTCCCTCAGGCCATTTTTATTATTATTCCTTTTAGTGTGTTATTATAGGAAAAAACGAGGTTGACCTTAAAGGATTTTAACAATAATCCAATGGTTTCAAAACCGTTAAAATAAGGCAAACTGAGAATGTTCTTAGAAGTTTCTTTCTCCGTGTCACTTACACTATAAAACACGGAGAAAGAAACTTCTAAGAACATTCTCAGTTTGCCTTATTTTAACGATTTTGAAACCGTTAAATCATTGATAAAATCCTTTAAGGTCTTTTTCCTATGATAACACACTAAAAGGAATGTTAATAAAAAATGGCCTCAGGGAAAGCAACAACATAATATATAAAATTCCATGTATGGACTGCCCCTCCTTTTATCTCGGACAATCGAGCAAGGGTTTAGAAGTAGGAATCAAACAGCAAAAATATTCTGTCAAAACGTGGCAAACATCTAATGCAATATTCATTCATTCAAGTGAAAACAAACACTGGGTGAATTGGATTCGTAGTTCAGCAATTGCAAGATCTAAAGATGTTTTATCACAAAATCTTTTAGAATCTGCCATTATACAACTTACTTCCCATTGTAATTTCAATATTAGTCGTGGCTTGTTTCATTTAGACCCTTGTATTTGTAACATGTTTAAGAATGACCTCAAAGATACAATCACAGACTTAAATACAAATTTGTTGCCTCATAGATATTTTCTTTGTATATGTATGTTTAATATGTTTTGTGAATAAGTTTTTGTTTACCAAAGGTTTGAATGTGGTCAATTGCCGCCCTGTATTATCCTTTCATTGTCTTGTCTCTGTGTCTGAGCAGTTGGACTTAATCTTTTTATAAACCTCTTAAATTGTACCCATGTTTATGCTTGTTTGGGAAGGTTACTAATTCTCCAGGTGTGTTGGATTCTAGGTACTAATCTTCTTATAATACCTATCTGACACTTATACGACCCTTCCTTGTCATCTCAGTTTCTCATGTTTGTCAGTCGGCCTGCTAAGTAAAGAACATAGGTTGAAAGATCTTGTAGCTACTCCAGTGGTTCACTTTCCATCGTGACTTATACCTTTATTTATGTATTTATCACGTTCCAAACTTTCGTGATCGGTTATATATATATATATATATATATATATTATATATATATATATATATATATATATATATATATATATATATATATATGTATATATATATATATATATATATATGATATATATATATATATAAATATATATGTATGTGTGTATTACTATACATTATAATTATATATATATATATATATATATATATATATATAAATATATAAGAGAGAGAATCATATACTTGGAAACTTCATTCGCTATGAAAAATTCAACGTCGTTATCAAATTACGGAGCGTAGCTATTTATGCCATTTCAGAAAGAAGTTTATCTGTATCTACACGAATTGCTAGGCAAAGAATAAAGAGCCATGTATTTATAATTACAATTAAAACTAAGAAAATGGAATTAGGAATATAATAAGCCTCAAAGATAATCCCTAAGATAAACCTTAAGGAACTGAAAAGTCGTCATTACTTACACAAAGAACTGCTTGTTGATGTATCTAACCAAAACCAAGCCAAAAGTCTAATTAGTAATTAGGTTATCAATATACCAATATGAACTGGTAATTTGAACGCCCACTAACACTCAAAAGATACCGAAGTAATGCTTAAATTACGTGAACATTTAAAAGCTACATGTCTAAAGCTGATTAGTTACTATATATATATATATATATATATATATATATATATATATATATATATATATATATATGTGTGTGTGTGTGTGTGTGTGTGTGTGTGTGTGTGTGTGTGTGTGTGTGCGTATATTATATCAAGGATATCTGTTACTGTTACTTTCAGTATTGTTTACCTTCGCCGGCTACAAAATGAGCTATGGTATACTTCTTTTTTTATTTAAAAAGGAGGACATTAACAAGGCCGAACTAATCAACAAACATTTTTTAGCATTTCGGAATACGATGATTTCATAAGTGATAATCCTACCCAAACACTCCCCATCGTGGAAATGTTATGGGGAAACCACTGGTTTGCCAAATATTTGTATACCAGCTGATATATGGCCAGGAGGCGTTTAAGATTGATCCTCTTATACCTCCTCTCGGTAAAATATGATTGCCATTTCTGTAGCGGAGCCAAAGAAATTGCAGTATATATACATACCTATATGTATATGTATGTATTTATACATACCTATATATATACATACATATATATATATATATATATATATATATATATATACTACATACATACGTACATATATATATATATATATATATAAATATATATATGAATTGCTGACTCACATTGGGATTGAAATCTAGTATCTTAAATTAAAGGCTAGGACGCTGCCATCTGACGCACACAGGTCATTTGAGAGACCTGGGTTCGATCTCGAGTGAATCGTAAACATATTTCTGTGAGACACGTGTTCATGTGTCAACTAGTACCAATATATATATATATATATATATATATATATATATATATAGTTATATAATTAGTATATATATGTATATGCAGAAGCCAGGTACTATGTCGTACCTCTAAGTAAATGGGGATACAATCCACAATGAAGTAAATTCCTCTTGTAGTTTAAAATATATATTACTTGTATAGGATTAAAGCTTTGTTTTCGACCATCAACTGTGGTCTTGTTCACTAAAGTGTGATATGTCACCTCAAGGAACTGACAAGAAAGAGCACAAGCATTTGAAAAAACAACGGTTAGGAAACAAGCTAGTTCAAATTATGAATGATCAGGCGGTTGAGCCCTCGTTCTTTCCAGAATTCGTCTTGATCTTCGTGGGGGAATGTTTCTATTGTCAACTGCTTGTTCTATGGTGGTTGGGTGGTTAGTAGGAGAAATGACCTGAGTGGAGTAAACAGGAGAGGAAGCAGCATCGTTATTAGCACATATATTTCTAAAGTTTGAAATTTTCCCTTTCCTACATATCTCCTCCACAAATAGCTGTATTTTCTGTAATGCCAGTATTTCCTGCTAAGGTCTCGTTTAATGAAATTAACGCCCACCCTTCTACTACTCGTCTCAAAGTCCGGTCGTTACATGCAAAAACAACCTTTGTACCTTTAAAATTTATAGCGTGGTTTTTCTCCCATGTATGTTGCGCAATTGCGCTGTATGAACTTCCCCTTCTGCAAGCAGCAATGTGTTCTTCCCTTCTCTTATCAATGGAACGTCCGCTTTCTCCCACGTAACATTCATTGCAATCACTACAAGGTATTACATATACTCCTACATTCTCTCTATTACCCGGGTTATTTTTAATGAGTTTCTTCTTGATTGTACTATTGTACTGAAAAACTACGTTGAAGCCGTTGTCTTTTTTTCCTTTAAGCTGGCCTAAGAAAATTTATTAAGTTCTCTGTTATAAGGAAGAGCAAGAGATGCCTTAAAATCTGCCTTTTCAGTTATATCATGAGGGGCGTAAAACATCGATCTAGCTTTAGATAGAGATGTAGTATAAAAAACTTTGGGTAACACAGTTTAGTAAAACTATCTACCAAGAAATTTATTTCGGCGTCAATGAACTGGGGATCACATATTCGGTATGCTCGAAAAAACAAATTGGTTAAAACGTTGTGCTTTACTTCGTTCATGATATGAAAAGTAATGGATATAGGTGTTTGTGTGGGTGTTCTTCCTATACACGCTGAATTTAAAGTCACTACTCACTGTGTCTCTATGAACTACCATATCTAGAAAGGGAAGCCTATTTTCCATTTCCTTTTCCACTGTAAATTTAATAGAGGGCAAAAAACCATTTAGCAACTCTAAAAACCTATGAAAGGCTTCCTCGCCGGTCTATAAACAATAAAAACATCATCTACATAACCTAACCCAAATTTCAGGCTTGATGTCTTCTGGTAGTGTGTCAACGTAAACCTTTTCGAAAAATTCCATACATAAGTTAGCCAATATAGGGGAGAGAGGTGAGCCCATCTAGACCCCGGATTTTTGTTAATAGAACGAACCATTAAACTCAAAAATTGTAGATTCAACGCAAATGTTAATCAAATGACAAAATTTATCTATGTGCCATAGGTGGCTTGAAAATATTATCTGAGGCTAATTTCTTCAAGTTGTCGAGCACGAAACTCAGTGGTACATTTGTGAATAAAGAAACTATATTCTAGACTGTACATAGTACCTATATAATTCTTTTCCTTAATTTGATCCATAAAATCCATACTGTGCTTAATGTGAGATTTCGAAATTGTCCCTATTAATTTCCCCAAAACATCCGCTAACCATGATGACAGATCCGACTGAGGATTGTTGCAGCTAGCGACAATGGGCCTTAAAGGACACCCCTCCTTGTGAATCTTGGGAGTTCCGTAAAAATAACTAAAAGACGGCAGTTTTCTCGCTAGCTTACTCAGGACTATATTTCTGGTTTCTTTTTTCCACACCACTGCTAACTATGGCTTTTAGCGAGAAAACTGCCGTCTTTTAGTTGCATTTTTTACGGAAAACTCCCAAGATTCACAAGGAGGGGTGTCCTTTAAGGCCCATTGTCGCTAGCTGCAACAATCCTCAGTCGGATCTGTCATCATGGTTAGCGGATGTTTTGGGGAAATTAATAGGGACAATTCGAAATCTCACATTAAGCACAGTATGGATTTTATGGATCAAATTAAGGAAAAGAATTATATAGGGTTCACTATGTACAGTCCTAGATATAGTTTCTTTATTCACAAATTTACCACTGAGTTTCGTGCTCGACAACTTGAAGAAATTAGCCTCAGATATTATTTTCAAGCCACCTATGCACATAGATAAATTTTGTCATTTGATTAACATTTGCGTTGAATCTACAATTTTTGAGTTTAATGGTTTCGTTCTATCAACAAAAATCCGGGGTCTCGATGGGCTCACCTCTCTCCCCTATATTGGCTAACTTATGTATGGAATTTTTCGAAAAGGTTACGTTAACACACTACCAGAAGACATTCAAGCCTGAAATTTGGGTTAGGTATGTAGATGATGTTTTTATTGTTTATAGACACGGCGAGGAAGCCTTTCATAGGTTTTTAGAGTGCTAAATGGTTTTTTGCCCCTCTTTTAAATAAATTTTACAGTGGAAAAGGAAATGGAAAATAGGCTTCCCTTTCTAGATATGGTAGTTAATAGAGAACAGTGAGTAGTGACTTTAAATTCAGCGTGTATAGGAAGAACACCCACCACAAACACCTATATCCATTACTTTTCATATCATGAACCGAAAGTAAAGCACAACGTTTTAACCAATTTGTTTTTTCGAGCATACCGAATATTGTGATCCCCAGTTCATTGAACGCCGAAATAAATTTCTTGGTAGATAGTTTTACTAAACTGTGTTACCCAAAGTTTTTTATACTACAGTCTCTATCTAAAGCTAGATCGATGTTTTACGCCCCTTCATGATATAACTGAAAAGGCAGATTTTAAGGCATCTCTTGCTCTTCCTTATAACAGAGAACTTAATAAATTTTCTAGGCAGCTTAAAGGAAAAAAAGAACGGCTTTCAACGTAGTTTTTCAGTACAATAGTACAATCAAGAAGAAACTCATTAAAAATAACCCGGGTAATAGAGAGAATGTAGGAGTATATGTAATACCTTGTAGTGATTGCAATGAATGTTACGTGGGAGAAAGCGGACGTTCCATTGATAAGAGAAGGGAAGAACACGTTGCTGCTTTGCAGAAGGGGAAGTTCATACAGTGCAATTGCGCAACATACATGGGAGAAAAACCACGCTATAAATTTTAAAGGTACAAAGGTTGTTTTTGCATGTAACGACCGGACTTTGAGACGAGTAGTAGAAGGGGCGTTAATTTCATTAAACGAGACCTTTGCAGGAAATACTGGCATTACAGAAAATACAGCTATTTGTGAGGAGATATGTAGGAAAGGGAAAATTTCAAACTTTAGAAATATATGTGCTAATCGATGCTGCTTCCTCTCCTGTTTACTCCCACTCAGGTCATTTCTCCTACTAACCACCCAACCACCATAGAACAAGCAGTTGACAATAGAAACATTCCCCCACGAAGATCAAGACGAATTCTGGAAAGAACGAGGGCTCAACCGCCTGATCATTCATAATTTGAACTAGCTTGTTTCCTAACCGTTGTTTTTTCAAATGCTTGTGCTCTTTCTTGTCAGTTCCTTGAGGTGACATATCACACTTTAGTGAACAAGACCACAGTTGATGGTCGAAAGCTTTAATCCTATCAAGTAATATATATTTTAAACTACAAGAGGAATTTACTTCATTGTGGATTGTATCCCATATATGTATATGTATGTGTGCATTATATGTATATATATGTATATATATATATATATATATATATATATATTATACACATAAATATATATATATATATATATATATAGATATATATATATATATATACAGGAAGGTTGGGGCATCTGGAACGCCGTAGATTTAATATATAAAAAGGATGGAGAAAAGCCAGCGTAGCATCATACATGTATTTTCCAAACATTTTCGAGACTTTGGGTCTCATCATCAGGGCTGTAAAATATACAAAAATATACAAATTAAAAAAAGACTCAGTATTAATAATTAATAAAAACGGAACAACATAAAGTTAAATATAATAATTTAAAATGAACTAGATATATATATAAAAAATTAAAAAGTGAAGAATGCTTAAGTTAGTACCTATCCTATGGAGTTAAAAAACTGAGTGACATTGTCTGGTTTGGAAAGGAGGACGTCAACTATGCTATATATAGAATTGTAGAAGAAGTCTGACCATTTAATGGGGGCACAAAAAAACCCAAAAAAGCTGTTTGATTGTTAACGACTCCAAAACAGAGAGAGAATAGTCATTGGGCGCTTGGGTGACAATGCGAAAATCCTTATATGAAAAATGATGTTTTACATTTATTGCAATGTTCTCGTATGTTGGAAAATTCTTTCGTTTTCAAAGTACATCCCGTACGGTGACTGACTCCGAGATGAGAGTCGATTCTGACTTTGAGCAATCTTTTGGTGGCTCCCACGTATTTCCCGATCTTACATTTCGGGCAAGTAAAGCAATATACCACCAAAGATCGCATCAAAGCCGGAAGTTTATCTTTGTGGGAGAACAAAGAACCCAGAGTTTTAGGATTTTTTTGCTACTAACTTAAGATTCACAGCCGGAAAAGTTTTCTGAATGACTTTTTGTATTTGCACCTTAAATGCATTAGACTGAATGAAAGGTATCGAGGCATATATTTAATAGTTTAGGCACGTTCGGTACAAGTTGACGTGGCTGAAATTTATCATTTAAAAATTTGTTATTGGACAATATTTCAAGAATAAGGCTGGAGGATACGAATTGTTTTTAAAAAACTGAAGTAAAAATTGGATTTCGCTATGGAAGTTGTGCCAGTTGGACGATAACGTATAGGCACGGTGTAAAAGCGTGGAAATACTATTTAATTTAATGTTATGGAACAACTGCTGTAGAAGTTAGTACCTTGACCTGTGAACGTCTTTTTTCTAAAGGACGCTCGTATTAAAACCATGTTCTGTCCTAGTAATTAAAACATCTAAAAAAGCAAGTTGGTTGTCTTGTTCATGTTCAATTGAGAAATTTATATTAGGATGTAGGCCATTGATATATTCCAAGAAAGCTTCAGCTGCTTCTCGACACTGTTGGATATTGAGATCAGACACAAAGAAAAACTTATCACTAAACATAAGGATACATCAAGATCTCTGTATAATGTCCTAGAAAATACTGTATCATTTATCGACTTTCTTTAGTAAAACATGTACTTACCAAAACTGTTAACTCTTATTCAGCAGATGTTCAAAATACTCATTTTAGAAAACTAGATCGTTTAGGTATCCAGATCCCAAAATTCGTAGACTCCAAAACCACTGTTTTTAATTATTCTAAACTATGTTTTTATCTAAGAGAGAAGAATTCATCTTGTCTTTGGGCCTTGATTTTTGTTTACCAAATTTTAAACCAAGTTTTAGTAATTTTTATTTGCACTAGAAAATCCTTTTTGGACGACTTCGGTCGTTACAACTCCCAGGTGACTTACCCGGTTTACAGAGAGACTTGCAAAGCATTGCTCACAAAACTTCTCTAAATTATGTAATAACTGGTTCCTTTCTTTCGTAAAGATGATTATATGTTACTAAAAAACCTTATCCAATAACCCAGACATTGTCATAACCAGACCGGATAAAGGAAGAGGCACAAGTGATACTAAATAAAATGACTATGTACAGAAAATGAATGATATTTTCTTAAAGATACCACCAAATTTGTTGAAATAGGTGTTCCAACATATCAACCTATATTTAAGGTAGAGGATAAAATCAATAGATTACTAAAAAGTCTCAAAGATCAGAACATTATAACGGAAAGCACTTACCAAGAATTATATTTGTTCAGGTTCATCCTATGGTGTGTGTTTTATATGGACTTCCTAAAATTCATAAAGATAGTGTTCCTTTACGACCAATTTTGCAGCATACAATACCCCAAATTACCAGATAGCAAAATTCTTGGTACCATTGCTACAGCCATTTGCAAATAATGAATACATTTTACTTAATTCTGCTAACCTTGTACCTGATATTCTACACAGGATGTTGACTTATATATGGTGAGTTTGGATGTCACATCTCTTTTTACGAACATACCGTTGCAGGCGACGGTTGACATAATTTTAGATAGATCTTTACGAGGAAAAATATTCTATATCATGGTTTTAATAAGGATAATTTTAAGAAACTTCTAGAAATTGCGGTGCAGGACACTCACTTTATTTTTAACAATAAGGTTTTTAAACAAGTTGATGGTGTTTCGATGGGGTCGCCACTTGGCCCAGTTATGGCTAACGCCTTTATGTGCTCTTTTGAGGAACAAATGCTGGATGGTTGTCCCCTATCATATCGCCCTCTCTTTATAAGCGATATGTGGATGACACTATTGCTCTATTTAGGTCCCGAGCAAGCAGCTGAAGCGGTTTTTGGAATATATCAATGGCCTACATCCTAATATAAATTTCTCAATTGAACATGAACCAAGACAACCAAACTTGCTTTTTTAGATGTTTTTAATTACTAGGACAGAACATGGTTTTAATACGAGCGTCTTTAGAAAAAAGACGTTCACAGGTCAAGGTACTAACTTCTACAGCAGTTGTTCCATAACATTTAAATTAAATAGTATTTCCACGCTTTTACACCGTGCCTATACGTTATCGTCCAACTGGCACAACTTCCATAGCGAAATCCAATTTTTACTTCAGTTTTTTAAAAAAAACAATTCGTATCCTCCAGGACCTTATTCTTGAAATATGTCAATAACTTTTTAAATGATAAATTTCAGCCACGTCAACTTGTACCGAACGTGCCTAAACTATTAATATATGCCTCGATACCTTTCATTCAGTCTAATGCATTTAAGGTGCAAATACAAAAAGTCATTCAGAAAACTTTTCCGGCTGTGAATCTTAAGTTAGTAGCAAAAAATCCTAAAACTCTGGGTTCTTTGTTCTCCCACAAAGATAAACTTCCGGCTTTGATGCGATCTTTGGTGGTATATTGCTTTACTTGCCCGAAATGTAAGATCGGGAAATACGTGGGAGCCACCAAAAGATTGCTCAAAGTCAGAATCGATTCTCATCTCGGAGTCAGTCACCGTACGGGATGTACTTTGAAAACGAAAGAATTTTCCAACATACGAGAACATTGCAATAAATGTAAAACATCATTTTCATATAAGGATTTTCGCATTGTCACCCAAGCGCCCAATGACTATTCTCTCTCTGTTTGGAGTCGTTAACAATCAAACAGCTTGGTGCCCCCATTAAATGGTCAGACTTCTTCTACAATTCTATATAGCATAGTTGACGTCCTCCTTTCCAAACCAGGACAATGTCACTCAGTTTGTTTTTTAACTCCATAGAGATAGGTACTAACTTAAGCATTCTTCACTTTTTAATTTTTTATATATATTTTTTTTTTCTAGTTCATTTTTTAAATTATTATATTTAACTTTTATGTTGTTCCGTTTTTATTAATATTAATACTGAGCCTTTTTTAATTTGTATATTTTGTATATTTTACAGCCCTGATGATGAGACCCAAAGTCTCGAAAATTTGGAAAATACATGTATGATGCTACGCTGGCTTTTCTCCATCCTTTTTATATTAAATCTACGGCGTTCCAGATGCCCCAACCTTCCTGCATACTTGAGGACTAAATTTGGGCAGCAGACTCTTCGTACCTATCGACATTTGGAGACTTCACTAAGAAGAGGTCTGAAGGCACAACTCGATTTGGATTTCCTCCAATACTGCAGACTTAACAATATCACTCCCAATTTCGTCAAGTTTAAAGTCTACCGCACTACACTTTATCACTCCCAGTTCTACTATGATGCCACTCGACAACTGTTGGATATTGAGATCAGACACAAAGAAAAACTTATTACTAAACATAAGGATACATCAAGATCTCTGTATAATGTCCTAGAAAATACTGTATCATTTATCGACTTTCTTTATGTAAAACATGTACTTACCAAAACTGTTAACTCTTATTCAGCAAATGTTCAAAATACTCATTTTAGAAAACTAGATCGTTTAGGTATCCAGATCCCAAAATTCGTAGACTCCAAAACCACCGTTTTTAATTATTCTAACTATGTTTTATCTAAGAGAGAGAATTCCATCTTGTCTTTGGGCCTTGATTTTTGTTTACCAAATTTTAAACCAAGTTTTAGTAATTTTTATTTGCCACTAGAAATCCTTTTTGGACGACTTCGGTCGTTACAACTCCCAGGTGACTTACCCGGTTTACAGAGAGACTTGCAAAGCATTGCTCACAAAACTTTCTCTAAATTATGTAATAACTGGTTTCCTTTCTTTCGTAAAGATGATTATATGTTACTAAAAACCTTATCCAATAACCCAGACATTGTCATAACCAGACCGGATAAAGGAAGAGGCACAGTGATACTAAATAAAAATGACTATGTACAGAAAATGAATGATATTCTTAAAGATACCACCAAATTTGTTGAAATAGGTGTTCCAACATATCAACCTATATTTAAGGTAGAGGATAAAATCAATAGATTACTAAAAAGTCTCAAAGATCAGAACATTATAACGGAAAGCACTTACCAAGAATTATATTGTTCAGGTTCATCCTATGGTGTGTTATATGGACTTCCTAAAATTCATAAAGATGGTGTTCCTTTACGACCAATTTTGGCAGCATACAATACCCCAAATTACCAGATAGCAAAATTCTTGGTACCATTGCTACAGCCATTTGCAAATAATGAATACATTTTTACTTAATTCTGCTAACCTTGTACCTGATATTTTACCACAGGATGTTGACTTATATATGGTGAGTTTGGATGTCGCATCTCTTTTTACGAACATACCGTTGCAGGCGACGGTTGACATAATTTTAGATAAGATCTTTTACGAGGAAAATATTCTATATCATGGTTTTAATAAGGATAATTTTAAGAAACTTCTAGAAATTGCGGTGCAGGACACACTCACTTTATTTTAACAATAAGGTTTTTAAAACAAGTTGATGGTGTTTCGATGGGGTCGCCACTTGGCCCAGTTATGGCTAACGCCTTTATGTGTGCTCCTTTTTGAAGGAACAAATGCTGGATGGTTGTCCCCTATCATATCGCCCTCTCTTTTATAAAGCGATATGTGGATGACACTATTGCTCTATTTAGGTCCCGAGAAGCAGCTGAAGCTTTCTGGAATATATCAATGGCCTACATCCTAATATAAATTTCTCAATTGAACATGAACAAGACAACCAACTTGCTTTTTTAGATGTTTAATTACTAGGACAGAACATGGGTTTAATACGAGCGTCTTAGAAAAAAGACGTTCACAGGTCAAGGTACTAACTTCTACAGCAGTTGTTCCATAACATTTAAATTAAATAGTATTTCCACGCTTTTACACCGTGCCTATACGTTATCGTCCAACTGGCACAACTTCCATAGCGAAATCCAATTTTTACTTCAGTTTTTTAAAAACAATTCGTATCCTCCAGCCTTATTCTTGAAATATGTCAATAACTTTTTAAATGCAATAAATTTCAGCCACGTTCAACTTGTACCGAACGTGCCTAAACTATTAATATATGCCTCGATACCTTTCATTCAGTCTAATGCATTTAAGGTGCAAATACAAAAAGTCATTCAGAAAACTTTTCCGGCTGTGAATCTTAAGTTTAGTAGCAAAAAATCCTAAAACTCTGGGTTCTTTGTTCTCCACAAAGATAAACTTCCGGCTTTGATGCGATCTTTGGTGGTATATTGCTTTACTTGCCCGAAATGTAAGATCGGGAAATACGTGGGAGCCACCAAAAGATTGCTCAAAGTCAGAATCGACTCTCATCTCGGAGTCAGTCACCGTACGGATGTACTTTGAAAACGAAAGAATTTTCCAACATACGAGAACATTGCAATAAATGTAAAACATCATTTTCATATAAGGATTTTCGCATTGTCACCCAAGCGCCCAATGACTATTCTCTCTCTGTTTTGGAGTCGTTAACAATCAAACAGCTTGTGCCCCCATTAAATGGTCAGACTTCTTCTACAATTCTATATATAGCATAGTTGACGTCCTCCTTTCCAAACCAGACAATGTCACTCAGTTTTTTAACTCCATAGAGATAGGTACTAACTTAAGCATTCTTCACTTTTTAATTTTTTTATATATATATTTTTTTTTCTAGTTCATTTTTAAATTATTATATTTAACTTTTATGTTGTTCCGTTTTTATTAATATTAATACTGAGCCTTTTTTAATTTGTATATTTTGTATATTTTACAGCCCTGATGATGAGACCCAAAGTCTCGAAAATTTGGAAAATACATGTATGATGCTACGCTGGCTTTTCTCCATCCTTTTTATATTAAATCTACGGCGTTCCAGATGCCCCAACCTTCCTGCATACTTGAGGACTAAATTTGGGCAGCAGACTCTTCGTACCTATCGACATTTGGAGACTTCACTAAGAAGAGGTCTGAAGGCACAACTCAATTTGATTTCTTCCAATACTACAGACTTAACAATATCACTCCCAATTTCGTCAAGTTTAAAGTCTACCGCACTACACTTTATCACTCCCAGTTCTACTATGATGCCACTCGACAACTGTTGGATATTGAGATCAGACACAAGGAAAAACTTATTACTAAACATAAGGATACATCAAGATCTCTGTATAATGTCCTAGAAAATACTGTATCATTTATCGACTTTCTTTATGTAAAACATGTACTTACCAAAACTGTTAACTCTTATTCAGCAGATGTTCAAAATACTCATTTTAGAAAACTAGATCGTTTAGGTATCCAGATCCCAAAATTCGTAGACTCCAAAACCACTGTTTTTAATTATTCTAACTATGTTTTATCTAAGAGAGAAGAATTCATCTTGTCTTTGGGCCTTGATTTTTGTTTACCAAATTTTAAACCAAGTTTTAGTAATTTTTATTTGCCACTAGAAATCCTTTTTGGACGACTTCGGTCGTTACAACTCCCAGGTGACTTACCCGGTTTACAGAGAGACTTGCAAGGCATTGCTCACAAAACTTTCTCTAAATTATGTAATAACTGGTTTCCTTTCTTTCGTAAAGATGATTATATGTTACTAAAAACCTTATCCAATAACCCAGACATTGTCATAACCAGACCGGATAAAGGAAGAGGCACAGTGATACTAAATAAAAATGACTATGTACAGAAAATGAATGATATTCTTAAAGATACCACCAAATTTGTTGAAATAGGTGTTCCAACATATCAACCTATATTTAAGGTAGAGGATAAAATCAATAGATTACTAAAAAGTCTCAAAGATCAGAACATTATAACGGAAAAAGCACTTACCAAGAATTATATTGTTCAGGTTCATCCTATGGTGTGTTATATGGACTTCCTAAATTCATAAAGATAGTGTTCCTTTACGACCAATTTTGGCAGCATACAATACCCAAACTTACCAGATAGCAAAATTCTTGGTACCATTGCTACAGCCATTTGCAAATAATGAATACATTTACTTAATTCTGCTAACCCTTGTGTACCTGATATTCTACCACAGGACTGTTGAACTGATATATGGTGAGTTTGGATGTCGCATCTCTTTTTACGAATAACATACCGTTGCAGGCGACGGTTGACATAATTTTAGATAAGATCTTTTACGAGGAAAAATATTCTATATCATGGTTTTAATAAGGATAATTTTAAGAAACTTCTAGAAATTGCGGTGCAGGACACTCACTTTATTTTAACAATAAGGTTTTTTAAACAAGTTGATGGTGTTTCGATGGGGTCGCCACTTGGCCCAGTTATGGCTAACGCCTTTATGTGCTCTTTTGAGGAACAAATGCTGGATGGTTGTCCCCTATCATATCGCCCTCTCTTTTATAAGCGATATGTGGATGACACTATTGCTCTATTTAGGTCCCGAGAAGCAGCTGAAGCTTTCTTGGAATATATCAATGGCCTACATCCTAATATAAATTTCTCAATTGAACATGAACAAGACAACCAACAACTTGCTTTTTTTAGATGTTTTAATTACTAGGACAGAACATGGTTTTAATACGAGCGTCTTAGAAAAAAGACGTTCACAGGTCAAGGTACTAACTTCTACAGCAGTTGTTCCATAACATTTAAATTAAATAGTATTTCCACGCTTTTACACCGACACCGTGCCTATACGTTATCGTCAACTGGCACAACTCCCATAGCGAAATCCAATTTTTTACTTCAGTTTTTTAAAAACAATTCGTATCCTCCAGCTTATTCTTGAAATATGTCAATAACTTTTTAAATGATAAATTTCAGCCACGTCAACTTGTACCGAACGTGCCTAAACTATTAATATATGCCTCGATACCTTTCATTCAGTCTAATGCATTTAAGGTGCAAATACAAAAAGTCATTCAGAAAACTTTTCCGGCTGTGAATCTTAAGTTAGTAGCAAAAAATCCTAAAACTCTGGGTTCTTGTTCTCCCACAAAGATAAAACTTCCGGCTTTGATGCGATCTTTGGTGGTATATTGCTTTACTTGACCCGAAATGTAAGATCGGGAAATACGTGGGAGCCACCAAAAGATTGCTCAAAGTCAGAATCGACTCTCATCTCGGAGTCAGTCACCGTACGGGATGTACTTT
>NC_087213.1:36871011-36872941 GCF_015104395.2 Macrobrachium nipponense
ATGCCTGAATGTTCGAAAAATTGTCTACTTAGCTTTCACAGTCTCTCAAAAGGCAGCCAACCACCAACTCGTATCATAATGCTGGTGCCCAAATCCTGTAAATCACCAGATGGAAATTGACTGATTCCGTTTCAAATTAAGTTTCGCGGCACCTAGCGACGATTCCACCATTTGCTAGCAGCGCGTGGCGTATAAACAAGCTTCTCGAAATTCATGAGGTTCAAGTATGCAGATACCAATCAAGAATCTTTTAAACTCCTTCATTTGCCGCGAGATGTCAAGATTACCGCCTGACAGCCCCATGAATACGAACCTTAGGGGACAAAATGCTACTGGAACCCACGCTCCATTGGGCCCTACTGCCCTGCGAACGCTCTCCAAGACTTAAAACAGATAGGTGAATAACAATTCGTAAAAAATAAGTTTGTAATTCAGTTTGTCAGCGTAATAGCGTTTGGGTTTGACTGACGTCTATTAGCAGGACCTGACAGACGCCGTGTGAGCGGTGATGCCAAACCAATCTGCAAAGGCTATTAGTCAGTCTCTTACGGATTTCGAGAGTTTTCCACCGAGTGACAACGAATCGCCGCTTCTTGACAAAAGGCTCACAATGGAACATTACTGCTGATCAGCTGCATAATCTCTACTCAAAATTCTACTATGTACAGAATGTTCATCCCTTTTACCGTGTGTATTATATATATATTATTATATATATATATATATTATATATATATACATATATATATAATATAATTATATTATATATATAAAAATATGATATATATATATATATAATATATCACAATATATATATATATACCATAATATATATATATATAATCTATATATATATAAATGATAATATATATATACACACACATATATATATACATATATACATATATATATACATATACATATATATACATATATACATATTTATGATATATATATATATACTATATATATATATATATATATATATATATATATATATATATATGTATATATAATCTGCTGGTCATTTTTACCAGACACATATGTAACTGTAATAGCCACAATGCCCTCTTAACACCTCAAAATCTTCCTGTTTTTTTTGATACGCTTGTCACTACAAAACCTTAAGATCCAAGATCAAGAATACGAAGAGGTTATGATGTCCAGCAGCGGGAAACGAACCCACAGCACCATAATCACGACAAGGACGTGACCTCGTCGTGATTATGGTAATGCAGGTTCTTTCCACGCTACCGGACATCATAATTTCTTCATATTTCTTGCACTTGGTTCTTAAGGCTTTGTGTGACAAGCGTATCAAAAAAAGCAGGAAGAATTTGAGAAGTTAATTAATAAGGCATTGTGGCTATTACAGTTACACACACACACACACACACACACACAACACACACATATATATATATATATATATAATATATATATATATATATATATTTATATAAAGCTGATGGCCAGATTATGTATGTATGTATGTATGTATGTATGTATGTATGTATGTATGTATGTATGTATGTTGGACCATGTATGTAGATTTCATAGGGGATAGTTTTTTACCAAGGTGCCATTTTGATCTGGATGTTCAGCCCTGATATCTGGCCATGGTAACCTCGTTTATACATAATCTTACTTTTCTTCTGCGATGGAAAATAACTATGATATTAGGGGATGGATTATACTGGGTGTCGTTTTGATCCGAACATCCGGCTGGATATCCAGCCATGCTGACTTCTTTATTCTTGTTCGTAGAGGACAATTAGAGCATTATTCCGATAGAACTTTTCGCTAGGATTCCAAGTATGCTTTTACTTTTCTTCTACGATGAAAAATAACGATGATATTACGGTTCAGTCCTCGTGAAAAGGCCAATCATAATAATGATTTAATTTTTCTCAACAAATAAGAATAAAGA
>NC_087213.1:36873441-36921006 GCF_015104395.2 Macrobrachium nipponense
CAAATAAGAATAAAGAGTTAGCATGGTCCCAAAGAGATCAGGCTGGACATCCGGATAAAAACGGCACCAGGCTAATAACCATCCCTTATAAAATCTACATATGCGGTCCGACATACATACATAGTCTGACCATTAGCTTTATAAGATATATAAAGTATATATATATATATATATATATATATATATATATATATATATATATATATATATATATATATATACATTCACACATATTGAGAGAAGCGTCCTTCTGATATTTTTAACTCTTTCCCCTTAAAATCATGAAATAAAACATAGAAGAAATGGAGGAATTGATTTTCGAAACTTGCTTGAGTTAGAGCACAAACGTAGATTAAAGCAAAATTTTGTTTTGACTTTTGAGATGTTTTCTGACTCCTCGTCTGTCCTCTTTTGCCTTTTGACGTTTCCCAAGTATGAAAAAATAAATGGGCTGTTAACCACCAGCGGAAATGTCATTTTAATGTCCTATTGTTGAATATCTTCATTACTCTTATTATTAAACATACTCCATTGCCTAGTTTAGTTTTAAACCATAACTGATACTCACTTGTATATAAAAATTCCCTTATATTTTTTAATATTAATGATTCTGGTATTTTAGAAAATGTGTGAAGAATTAGCGATAGGCCTAAAGTTGTTTTTAACAGAGGGGTCTTTGCTTAAATTTTTAAAAGTGGGACTGTTATCATTTTCATAACAGAAGCAGGTAAAAAATGTGTGAGGAATGAATTAAACAAAAACAAAATAAAACCAAAAAAAAGGAGGCATATCAACAGGAGCTAATAGTCTGGACCATACTTATAGACTTCCCTAGGGATACAGTCAGAGTCCACTGCTTTACTGAAGAGCAAAGAATGAGCAGTTTTTTCACCACATCAAAAGTAATATATCTAAAGTTACCATCACTTATTTCAAGTTTTCTTTCTACAGTATTCCTAGAATAGATATGCTATCTTGAGAGCTATTCAAAACAGATGAAAAATTATTTTTCCACGAAAGGAATATTTGTTCAGAACCTACAACTTCTTCGATTTTGTGGGGGATATTGGTGTGTTTCCTTTTAGTTATTTAACGTTTGACCAAAAACGTTTCATACTCTGAGAGACTAGACTCTGACCAAGTGCTGTCGCTCTTAACTGCTCCTCACGCTTTCGACGCCATTTAAGTGCCATTTAAACCTAGAACGAGTCTGTCGCATATGCGGTGCCCATGCAGGGCCCTTCCCTCGGAGAGCCATTCATCCTTCACGAAAGGAATGCGTCTCGAGCAATGTCACGGGTCTCAAGAACGAAATCCGACTAGCCAGTTTTGTACCTCCTCCTTTCAGTGCCGAATGCTTCTTTTCCAGTAGCCACTAAGTAGTAAGCAGTTCATCATATCTGTCATGTGTATAGTGTTTATGATCAACGGAATGACATTACTGATTAGAACAAAAGAGAACGTGGTTGTCAATATTAACATAAGAGAGCCCTGCCTTTAAAAGACTAAAAAATATTTCCTTCAGAGCTTCATTACCTAAATCCTAGTTAATCACCCCAAAACATTGTTTACTGGTAACAGACTACTTAGGAATTTGATCAACATAGATAGCCGTGATAAGTGGTAAATGACCAGACTGTATGCAATAATACTCAATATGGCAATTAGCTACAAGTTGGAGAAGTCCCTTCGTTAAAATACAGTAGTCAATCAACGTTCTAGCCAAAGAACCAAGATTAACGTAAGCTTATGAATCAGCTGGAAGTTACAAATGCCATGAGAGGCACAAAGCGAGACTAAGAATGTAAATATTTTCTTGTTCATCATCTTCAATAGATGAAATTTTCCTATCTTCTCAAAAAATATGCCAACATTTTCACTTTCAATAGTAGGCATATATACTTTAACAAATAAGATGGAAGTTATTTTCCAGCTTAAAGGACAACCCCAAAATCCTATCATCATCCTACTTTACAATTTTGATAAAGGACAAAGACTTGTGCCAAAGGAAAGATAATCTTCTAAACCAGAGCTGGCCAAACAGTCGATCGCGGCCACTTGTTTGGTAGATCGCCGTTCCACCACAATCCTATATAAAAAAAAAATAACAAGCATATATTATATATAATATTATATAAATACATATGTATACTATATATATATAATATATATATATATATATATATATATATATATATATATATATATATATATATATATATATATATATAGTATATATATCAATAGGATATATATGTATATGTATGTGTGTATGTATATATATATAAATAATAGATATATATATATTATAAATATTTATATATATAATATATCTATATATATATATACTATATATATATATATATAGATATATATGTATATGTGTCGTCTTGTGGTATATATATGTATATATATTATAATATATAATATACTATATATAATATATAATATATATAGATATATATACATTATATTATATATAATAATATATATATATATATATATATATATATAAGCGAATAACACAAGAAAATGATAGTAAAGATATCCAAGCGCTTTCGTCTTTACTAAGACATTTCTTATGGAGATGAAAGCGCTTGGATTTCTGAGTATCATTTTCCTGTGGTATTCGCTTATTCAATGAAGGTACCTGCATATACTGTGATTTATTAAGCTATATATATATATATATATATTATATATATATATATATATATATATATATATATATATATATATATATAAATGAGTGAGGCAACTGTACTCATGTTTTATCGTTCTATGGCGCTATTTGAAGTATTTTTTTTTCCATGCAATAATATGTGATTATGTAGTATGGTTGATCGTAAGAGTTTCAGTCATTAGAGTAGATCTCGGAGTCCAAAAGCCTGGCCACCCCTGCCCGGCCTCTATGCATTTCCACATCATCTTTCATTGAAGATATTTAAAAAGCGGAAAAGTTATCATGAATATTTTGTACAATGAATAGAGTTTTGTATAAACATCTTTCTTGCAAAGCAACTATAGTTGACCGATCACACAAGACCGTGATGTACTCAACAGCAGTCTTAAAACTATGAACAATTTAAGTTTGTCATTTTCAAAGTGTCCATAAACAGAAAAAAATAAAAAATGCATCATATATTCATATACTATATCATTTGCAGTTAGTTTCTAATCACTATCAGAGATTAGTAATCGCTTGTCTCTGCTGGACTTCTTTGTTCTGTTGCTGTTGTTGCCGGTCTTCTGGTTCTCCTTGCTGGTGCTTAAAGCGGGCGAGATCGACCTGGGTACAAAGGCTGGACCCTCACCTCCTCTTGCCACGAGTCAGCACTTACGCAAGGCATCATAATGCTGCACACGGCATCCGACGACGAAAGAAACCCTGTTACTCGAAGGATTTCGAGGGGTAAATCTTCTCCAATGTTATGTCAGCATTTGGGAAACGAGACTTCATAAGGCTTCATTACCTCTGGAGTTGTATCTGGGTGTAGATTCGTGACAAATACTTTTAAGCAGTGGTGGTTCGATTACGGGCTGCTGAAAAGCAAGAGCCTGTGCAAGCACAAGGCTAACTTAATCCATCTCCCACACGGTGATTCGATGCTTTTTAAAGCAGCCCCCTTCCTGATTCCCCGAAGTATAGAGGCCTATCTAATTTTTTTTAACTCGATTGTTTTTCCCGTCGTTCTTTGAGTGTGTTCGGAGAAAACCTTCTCTATCCTTCACGAAGCAACTAATCCTTCTCCCCGTATCATCACTGCCAGTGTCGGCAGCTGATTTGGTAAATCCATTTCGGGCTTCAGTTATCATGTTGTTGATCGACGATTGCAGAGATCGGTCAGTGTCACCGTTACTCAGTCGGTTGCGTATAGCATCAACCTGATTAATATTTTTTCTACAAGGATACGTTTCCTATACTTTCAGTTATTGTTGCACTGAAAGAGCAGATGGCGCCGATATAAGGTTAGGCCATCACGTACCTTATCACGGTAACTTGGACCACAATCTGCTATTAAACTTGAGATTATAATCTAGTTAGTGACGGTTCAATCTCTGATACGTGTATAAAGATAATATTTTGGTGTTCTTTCATTTCAGATGTCATGTGCAAGGGCATGGGTTCTTTTAATCAGATTGGACACATCAATGTTTTTAGTTCCATACCAATGCAGCTTTCGCACGTCCCCCACAACGAATTTAGGAAGGTCGTCTGCTTCTGGCTGCTATAGCCAGTCACACATACTGGACACTATTTATCAGCAACACGATATAAAGGTGCGTCCACACGGTCAAACAATGTCCGACGGACAAACAGTGTTACCAATTAATAGTTGTCTGCCGGTCTTTGCCTTGTGAGCAAAGTAAAAACAGTGGTATACAACCTCATCTGGTACCACTGCTTGTTACCAGATCTACTTCCATTGTTTCAACACTTATGACGTCATCCTGCTTCGCCTATGATATGGCAACAATATTTGTCCGTTGGACATTGTTCGACCGTGTGGACGCACCTTAAGACACTCCGTTTTAGTTCAGGATTTTCCGAGGGCAACCGATGCAACGTGTCCCGGGCCTCTGTAATATCAAATTTATCAATATGTTAGATAACATCTATTAACCGGTCTTTGGGGGTAACGTCCATCTGCCATGGCATAAACACGGAAGTTCACACAAGACAAGGGGGTTTTTCTTGAGCCGAAACTGGTGGTTAGTCCAACGACCTGTTAACCACGTCTTCGAAACCCCCATAATGTCTAACAAAAATATCCTAACAGATAACTCGTATCTGTGGAAGCTGTTTTAGACTCCATATAGCCGTATACAGGTGCTCCAAGAGAGAGGGATACATAATACCCTGTCTGTCTATAGGCCAGCGTAAAATCAAGCATTATATTGCGATTATTCATAAATACATAAAAGTTCACTAAATTTTCACTGCACCATCACCTTCACTAGCACTAACAGAATCTTCATGTAATGACCCAACCACAATGAGCCTACTACAATAAACCCTATGAGATGCACTAACAGCACTATCACCTTACTGGAGCTTCATGAATAGTGACAATAAATCGGCATTACCTCTATACTACCAACTTATTAAATTGAATGGCACAGGAAATTTAGGCAAAAAGCAAGACGCTGGGACCTATGAGATTATTCAGAATTGAAGCGGCCTATTAAACGGAAATCGTTAAAAAATCATCAAATGGTTTTGATAAAAGAAACTTTGCACCTCAAAGCTAAAGATCAGTTTGCCAAACGGCCTCCACTCTCCCCCCTCCCCCATCCACCAATTAAAAGCGTCGCGCAATATTTTAATGATACTTTAACTTAATTATTTCAGATTTTTTTTTCAACTATAACAAAACTCATTTCATCTCCGTTAAATCCTAGATTCAACCATGTAACCTTAACATTTTTTTTTATGTATAACTTACAACTCATTTCACCTACGTTAAATGCTATATTTAGCCAGGTAGCTTTAAGGCCCCGTCCACATGGTCGATCTTTGGTCGACGAACTTTGTCCGATGTGACGTCAGAAGCGGAGAAACTGCAAGAAAAGTCAGAACTTTGCCGCGGTTTCTCCGCCTCTGACGTCACATCGAACAAAGTTAGTCGAGCAAAGCTCGACCGTGTGGACGGGGCCTAAGACCTTTGCCCATGAAGTGTAGCTGACCACCACATTATCAACTTTCCATACCAATGAACGGAAATAATCTCTTTGCACTAGCTCCTTGAAACGTAGATATTTTCTTTTACCTTCTAATTACACTTTGAAACAAATAATAAAGTAAACAAAAAACTATGTGATTTACACTTTTTCCAATACATTGGACGGACCTCTTAGTAGTATTGTACATCTGTTCATTAATACGGAGTCAGATTTCAGTTCGTTGTCTCACAAATTACCCAAGGTCATTTGAGTCATCTCAACCAATACCCAAACAAAATTTCCACTAAGTGTTGAACAAATGAAATTTTCAACAATTCCGTGAGGGTGGCTTATATATCTGCTAACGTTTAAAATTTGATATAGGCCCTTCACTTGTGTGTTCATTCACACGTGAAATTTTTTAAGTCATTGGTATATTTCTAAAGAGTATTTTTACCTTAAACATCTATAATTATGTGGATGATAAACCAGATTTTAAATACTTTGTATTTCCTTATAAAAATATCGAGGAAGTGATAAAGAACTAAAAATAAAAACCCATTATTTTTTAATAAAAAAAATTTAATACAGGCAAATTGTAGGTTTAGGAATGCAGAATCTCCGAGAAATCGGAGTTGCAAACATATAATTTAATAAAAAAGCACAGTATGGGCAATTCAGAAATTAAATTGAGAGAAACCTGCATCTATCTTGTCGACATCTTGGATCCCTAGAAATATCAGCCTAACACGCAAATCCGCTGTGTGCATATTTTCTTGAATTCTGGCTCCTCCTTCAAGTTGTGACCTTGAACAGAAAAACAACTACAGCAATTACTCGGCAACTCCGTAAAGGGAACGTTAACTTCAATACTACTTGAAATACATATATTGAAATACGTACGTTGTCTTTTACTTTCAGGATAATTAGCTTGTAAAAACAATGAGTCACTTTTCTCCAATCAATACCCAAAAAAGTTTTTTACCCACTGAAAATGTGTAACCATCTGGAGTATTATCCCGTACAGCATATACCATAATTATGCATTAGGCTGTATAACAAAGATTGTACTTTACAATACTACTGCTTCTACAATACTACTGCTTCTGACGCCATTTAAAGTTAAAAATTTTACTATTACGTAGAAAATCACCCAGAATATTGATATAATACTCAGAAAATGTGCTATTCTGATAATCGCCAAAATCAAAATTAAGATAACAGCATATGTTCCAATCCATATTCTTAAAAAAAAGATACCTTATGACTTTAAAATTCACGTGAAAGTTAAAGAAACCGCTGAACTTTAAAATAAAGCAACAAATTTGTGTAATGTGAGCTCCGGTCAGGGAGGAAAAAGGTCAGTTTTGCCTCTTTAATTGCCAAAAAGACTCCACAGCGATTACCTTAGTATACAGAGTTTTAAAATGTTAATTGGCACATGCATTAACTGCCTGATGGCCTTTTAAACAGAAAATACGACCAAACACCCGAGTGCCGTGGATAGCCTGACGAACTCTGACGTTCATTACAGCATCGCATTCACTAAATTAATGGGCACCAACATTGCATCCAACTCATATCTTCACAACCTTATTATGTTAATGCATATTTCACATACTCAAAGCCTTGTTGATGGTTACCATTGGAGAATCATGCCTAGGTTGTGAATGGCATTCCCAACTCACTGCCTGTGCACGAGTAACAAACTTATTCCTTGTGTATACATAAAAGTAACACTTGGTGTTCAGAGTAAAAAACTCTTAGCCTGAACTCATTGTCTGTAGTGTTCAGAGAGAAAAATTAATTACCTGAACTCATTGTCTGTAGTGTTCAGAGAGAAAAATTAATTACCTGAACTCATTGCCTATATTCAGAAGGTAAACTCATCGCCCCTATTCAGAGTAAAACTCATCACCCCTATTCAGAGTAACAAACTCATTGCCCTTATTCAGAGTAACAAACTCATTGCCTGTAGTCACAGAGTAACAAACGCATCGCCTGTAGTCACATTGTAACAAACTCATTGCCTGGAGCCACATTGTAACAAACTCATTGCCTGTAGTCCAAGTAACAAACTCATTGCCTGTAGTCCGAGTAACAAACTCATTGCCTGTAGTCCGAGTAACAAACTCATTGCCTGTAGTCCGAATAACAAACTCATTGCCTGTAGTCAAAGTAACAAACTCTATCACCTGTAGTCATAAAGTAACAAACTATCGACTGGGGTCAGTATACATTTAGTAAAACTTAAGTGTTCAGAGAGAAAAACTCGTTGCCTGTATTCAAGAGAGTAAAACTCATTTCATGTAAGCATTGAGTAAATACTCAGTGCCTGTTTTCTTAGTGTTAACAAACTCAGTGCCTGTATTCCTAGTGTTAAATTCAGTGCCTATATTCTAAGTGTAACAAACTCAGTGCCTGTATTCCTAGTGTAAAACTCAGCGCCTGTATTCCTAGTGTAACAAACTCAGTGCCTGCATTCAGAGTTAACAAACTCAGTGCCTGCATTCAGAGTTAACAAACTCAGTGCCTGCATTCAGAGTTAACAAACTCAGTGCCTGCATTCAGAGTTAACAAACTCAGTGCCTGCATTCAAAGTTAACAAACTCAGTGCCTGCATTCAGAATTAACAAACTCAGTGCCCGTATTCAGAGTAAACAAACTCAGTGCCTGCATTCAGAGTTAACAAACTCAGTGCCCGTATTCAGAGTTAAGGGGGCCGGCCGGAACCCCTATATATGGTGGTATAGGGCGAAAAATGCAAAGTCATGAAAAAATTCATGGAGCTTCATATGGCAATTGAGAATACGTATACGAAATATTTCGTCAAAATTCCTCTTACTTTCGTAGTTACAGGGAAATTAGTTAACATAACTCAATAAGCCTAAAACACTGATCCGTACAAGAAAATGCAACATTTCTTCTATTATCGTAAATTTTTATAATTATTGTCAAAGAAATTGGGAGAAATGGCATCTGTAGACATTCCCCGAGTCGAGAAGGAGACTTCAGGCTCAGCTACCAAGTCCAGTCATGAACTAGTGCGATCACAGACATCAAGTAGTTTACGCGTTCCATTTCACCTCTTGACATTCGCTTGCCTTTACGTATGTTTATGTATGTTTCGGCAAGAATTTCATCATGCCAATGAGGAAAAGACAAGGAAAACATCTCGCTAACATACAGACGAAGAAAAATCGCTCTAGTATTATTACAGAATACCATAATATACTCGTAGTTAGTGAAGAGAGAGGTTAGGGTTGCGTAGTAAGGGTTGCTTAGTAACGCCCCCTTCTTGCCTGACAGTACACGCCACACTGTGCCCAAGGCTACGATCTTTGAGCAAAGAGATCTTCATTTATGATAAATAACAATTTTTTGTTTTTTTAATACCCAAAATGGAATATGAAATTCATAATAATCATGATTTATTAAATTGTCTTTGTAAAAAAAAAAAAAAAAAAAAAAAAAAAAAGGAGTACACCTTCGAGTTTCACCTCTAACATTCTCTTGCATTTATGTTTGTTTATTTTTGTTTCGGGCAAGAATTTCTTCATGCCAAAGAGGAAAATACAAGGAAAACATCTCGCTAACATACAGAAGAAGAAAATTCGCAGTAATAAGCCGAGTTAGTGAAAGGGAGAAGAGAATTGTGTAGGAATGAGTGCCCCATCTTGCCTCAAGCAGTGCCCCAGGCTGCGATATATGAGCAAAGGGATCATCATTTATGATTAAATTATGATAAATAAAATAGTTTTGGTTTATTAATACACAAAAAAGAAATATACATTCATAATAATCATTATTTATTAACATTGTCTTTATAGAAATACGAAGGAAAACTTTGAACGCCCATATCTCAAAACTATACTTATTGACCTTCAAAATCTATCTTCTCACTTAGTTTTAAAGCTATAACATTGGAATTTGGTATATAACTCAGAAAGACATTATAGAACAATCAAATAGAGCCCTTTTTTTCCAATTTTTTTTCATCTTTTTTTTTAATTTTTTTCTCCTTATTTATAGGGTTTATTTTTTTACCATATTGAAAAATTCATATCTAGCAAAAAAATGACTTTTAGAAAAAAAACTCTTCATTCGATTGGATGTCTACATCAGGTCTATATATGGTAGTAATCCTAGGTCTTAATATTAAATATCAAGGGAGGAGATAGAATTTGAAAAATGATTATTTTCGGGATAAATCGCCCTGGCGTCACAAAACCGAAGGTCAGAGGTGAAAATCATATGCGGTTTGGAGATGTCCCAAGTCACCTTATTAAGTGGTATGAATATCAAAGTCCTGTCCTTAAAAAATGGCATTAGCCGGGCGGCCCCGTTAACAAACTCAGTGCCTGTATTCAGAGTTAATAAACTCAGTGCCTGTATTCAGTTAACAAACTCAGTGCCTGCATTCAGAGTTAACAAACTCAGTGCCTGTATTCAGAGTTAACAAACTCAGTGCCTGCATTCAGAGTTAACAAACTCAGTGCCTGCATTCAGAGTTAACAAACTCAGTGCCTGCATTCAGAGTTAACAAACTCAGTGCCTGCATTCAGAGTTAACAAACTCAGTGCCTGCATTCAGAGTTAAACTCAGTGCCTGCATTCAGAGTTAACAAACTCAGTGCCTGCATTCAGAGTTAACAAACTCAGTGCCTGCATTCAGAGTTAACAAACTCAGTGCCTGCATTCAGAGTTAACAAACTCAGTGCCTGCATTCAGAGTTAAACTCAGTGCCTGCATTCAGAGTTAACAAACTCGGTGCCTGCATTCAGAGTTAACAAACTCGGTGCCTGCATTCAGAGTTAACAAACTCGGTGCCTGCATTCAGAGTTAACAAACTCAGTGCCTGCATTCAGAGTTAATAAACTCAGTGCCTGCATTCAGAGTTAACAAACTCAGTGCCTGCATTCAAGTGCCTGCATTCAGAGTTAACAAACTCAGTGCCTGCATTCAGAGTTAACAAACTCAGTGCCTGTATCGAGAGTTAACAATCTCGGTGCCTGTATTCATATAGTTAAATACAAATTCAATGTTAGCGGATAGCATCATAAGTCGTGCACAGCTTATAGTATACTACTAGGAGTAACCTAGTAGTATCAAAACTAACCAAGATACCCAAAACTTAACTTGACTGCACCCCACTCAGTTTACAGAATTTCCAATTATTGTAGGTAAAAATAACCTGACCTAAAATTTCCATACTTTCAACTAAACAAGAAATTGCTTTCGTGCTGTCTGTTAATTAATCGTGCAAAGGCAACTGATAGCAGGCCAACTGATGCCAGGGCAACCCATATCGTTCAACTCATACCTGGATAATTGATATCCAGGACAAATGATCAATAGGACAACTCATTACAAGTATAAAGTGATAAAGATTGAATTTTGACAACAACAAAATTTTTAAGAAAATCTATAGGTGGGGACAAACTAAAAACATTTCTCTGTATAAAAATAATTTACTCAAACTTAGTGCAGATTACATGCCACAGCTTTAAAGAAAGAAATTTTCTTGCAAGGACGATATTTTTCAAGTGAAGTTATCAGTCTCTTGCTGCACTCTGTGTAAACTTTTTTTGAAGTTATTCGCACTCCGTGTTCCAAATCAATTTTCTTTTTCTCCGCAAAAATTTTAAGATCCAGCCTTGTTGATTAGGCTGGAATTAGAATTCTTTCCTCATCTTCGATGCCAGTATCATACTGTAAAAATAGTTCCACCAATTCAAATGGAACTGAGGACAATTCTGGCTTTCACTTCCTTTACATATGCGCTGTGAGCTTGTGTTGAAGATTCTATTTCTCATGGGTCCTCCTCACCCATCGTCTGAACGTGCGGTCCGCACATTTACTTCACATAGCCACTCTCTGCATTCTGTCTGATAATTAAATACGCAGTTGTTACCATCCACAGGTTTATTAGTTCCTCGCTCAGATTTTATATAATATTTTAAAACTTTAAAATTGACAAGTACAAAACCAACTGACTTGACAAAAAAATCGCTGAAAATCTATGATGACCGCTGGAGAGATTTGCTGGACAAACTAGCATGAATTATGAAATTTTAAAGCTGCTATTCAATAAAATTTAAATTATCACTGTTACGCCTATTTACCAATAACTTTTTAAGTGAAAATATTTATACTTAAGAGTTGTCTTACTCGGTTGTCTTAGATATCAGTTGTCGAGATAAGAGTTGTCCGATATGGGGCTCCCGAGAATGAGTTCTGGTATCAGCTGCCATGTTAACAAGAGTTTCCAGTTCCTAGCTATGAGTTACTGACAAACTTCATAAAACTAACTCCGTCTGCTAGTAGCAGAAATCTAAACATTACTTTAAACAATTTGTGACTGGGACAAGTTTTTCATAGTTTTGAAGATTTTCAAGACATTAGAAATTTGGTAAGCAAGCCCTATTGTCGTAAGTCATCCGTACATTAAGGGAGCTTCCTGTAACCCCTATAACCAATCATTTTCGGTTGCGAGGAAGGAAATACCAAGTAGGAATCCTCTTAAATTCTTATCAAGTCTAACACCTACTTGACACAAACTGAATACGGGCTAAACCTTTGAATATTGACCAAAACTAAGCTGACTTAACCTAACCATAGACAAATCCATTTTTTGGAGGCTAAAATTCTAGAGTAAAACATACCAAGACGCCAGACCTGTACATAAATTTAAAATTAAATTTTGTTTTAATGCTGAATATTGCCATTTTGATGGCAAACCTAAATTTCCCCAAAACTTTGGGAGCTTCTGCAAATTTAACAGAGTGGAAGGTAGCCAAGCATATTTACACCCTAAATACTTATTTTAACTTACAAAGAAACTAAGCGATAGATTAAGTCTATTTACCATCTGAGAGAAAACTTTATTAGTTAACAGGATATCAAGAAACTAAAACCGCCCAAGAACCTGCATAGTAGGTCATACGACCTACTATGCAGAACATGGTGGCTCCCCCACCCCTTTAGGGGCACCGCCCCTAAAGGGGTGGAGGATAAGGTGTATATACTGTTCAAGAACAGTATTTCAAAAACTATATGCGGGTTGGCATAGTAAATTACAAAAATATATTCATGACAAATTAAAAAGGTAAATTTAATACAAGAAAATTATATGACAAACTGTTAAAAGCTAAAGTTGGCGGGAGAAAAAATACACCTACATACCTGTAGCTAAAGAGCAGCTTTTTTCATTGCGCGACGCTATACCGTTAGAACAGGAACTCGAACTCAAACTCAAACTCCTACCAAAGACATCCTGGAAAAACCCAAGCTATAAATCTGTGCTTAACTTGCTCGAAATCTTATAATATTTGGACGTTTACTCATGTCAGATTAAGGGTAAACTCCAACAGAAATAATTATGACTGCCAAAGATGTGCAAGATACTAAACACGAAACAAGATTCGAAAATCACTATGACAAATGTACAATATTAACACAAAGCTATAGTCAAAAGTTCCAAAGTTACCTTGTAGAAGCACGGTGTTTATTATAAATTGACCAACAAAGTGACAGCAACCGATGGAAACTCAAGCCCGAACTGTAGCCTAGTCGCATAATAAACGGTTTTTTCGTAAAAACTTCACAACAGAAAAAAGTACGCTACGATAAATTAAGGAGGAATATGAATACACCACTCTTGCGGGAAAATAGATTACTTAGCAAACACCAGTTAAACATCTACCGCCGAGAATGATGTTACAGTCGAAGGTCCCAAGCTTCAAATGTGAGAAACTGGAGCGATGTTGTCATTTGCCAAGGACTTTAAAGTCTTAGTAGTGTCTTGCTTCTTGGAACACGACCGAATGCGATCTATGGATATCCTTGAAATGGCTAAGTTTGCAAGTATTATTTTCATTACCTACTCCCTTTTTTACTTGTCTCTCCTGAAAGTTCCAAATACAGCACATGATAAACAGATTATCCTGAGCGACTCTTAATTTCTTCCAGAGCTCCGAGATCATTTGTAGCATAAGCCCGTCGCACATTCCTTCTCATCGCTTTGATGAAATAATTTTAATTTGCGAGGATATTTTGTCATATTCATATATAATGAAACATTCTATATATACGTATTTACACACATCTATGTATATACTATCTATTTACTTATGTATATTAATGTATGTATATATATATATATATATATATATATATATATATATATATATACATATACATATATATATATATATATATATATATATATATATATATATATATATATATATATATATATATATATATATATATATATATATATATATACACGCATATGTGTGTGCGTGTGTGTACTGTATAATTGGATACATTACATAAAACTTGTTAACTGATACATGATTCGCCACCAAATACAAATGAATATTACTATAATTAAACGTAATTAGCCCTTGCATTACTGCTGTGAGATTGATACCTGAATTTTATGCAGGATATTATATCGTTTATTTTTTTATTTTTTTCGTTTCCATTTTGTTCACGTACAAACGTTACATGCTGTGATACATATATATTATATATATATATATATATATATATATATCTATATATATATATATATATATATTATACGAAAAACACATGAAAGGTGAAGAATCAAAGACCAGGTACCAAGCGCTTTCGTGTATTGCGTACACTTCTTCCGGGGTACAAAGTAAAATAAATAAATAGAGACATAAACAAGAAACTTTCACAGAACAAGATCAAAGCCATTAACAAGCAAATTATCAATTACAAATTGTCACTACCAAACAAGTAAGAATACTTTAAAAGTGCTTAAGAACTGAAACTGCAGTTAGTAATAACAGCCTGTTATACTAACTGCAGTTTCAGTTCTTAAGCACTTTTAAAGTATTCTTACTTGTTTGGTAGTGACAATTTGTAATGATAATTTGCTTGTTAATGGCTTTGATCTTTGTTCTGTGAAAGTTCTTGTTTATGTTTCTATTTATTTATTTTTACTTTGTACCCGAAGAAGTGTACGCAATACACGAAAGCGCTTGGTACCTGGTCTTTGATTCTTCACCTTTCATGTGGCTATTTACGTACATATTTGTCACGTGCTGTTTGGTGACTTATTGCTGATATATATATATATATATATATATATATATATATATATATATATATATATATATATATATACATCATATATATATATAAACACATATATATATATGTATATATATATATATATATATATATATATAATAGAATTGTTTAAATATCGGGGTTAAATGTAGTAACTGCGATTTCTATGAGTTGTTTGTGAATTTGCCTTTTTAATGGAAGTAAAACTGGAAAAATACTGTTTATTACTTGACGGAAGCTTTTCTATTACTGATTATCACCCAAAAGTAAAATAACTATTGTCGCTAGAGCACCATATGTTTTGTGTTAATTATTCGATCTCTCCCCAAGGTGAATATTTTCGGTCTATTAGTTGTGACGTCACATTATCAGTAAAGAAAAATTCGATTTTTGGATGCAATTATCGAAATCTTCTTTTCTTCATTTTCCAGTGGTTCAAGTGTCACAAAATACCATGTACGATGTTCTTGCTAATTACGCGACCTTTTTCCCATTAAATCGGTCCAAAGGAATGACCCCCTACCGAGTCACGCTCTTCTCCGATGATATCTCACAAATTCGACATATGTATGAACTACCTTTTACTCAGTTATTCAGGATTTTTCCCCTTTACAATTTCATTCAATCATTGTTTGGTGGGCCACCTATGTCTTTTGTGCACTCCTGTCGCACACCACATCAGCAACTAATGCACAATGTATCAATTTACCACATGACTTAGGGCTACCTCCGTTGCTGGAGCCTTTGTGCTTCGCCGAATGCACAGAAGTTTAAGAAAACCTAGCGCACAAGTTGTGATCAGTATAACACCTAACATTACCACTATTATTGGAATTGTGTAACGCTCATTGAAGAAAAATTCGTCTTCGTCACTATCCTCTGTAAGTCTGTAAGTCTCCACTGTAGGCGGTTTTCGAACCGCCTCATGGTTTCCATGTAAGTGTTTATGAAACACTCTTGGACGAGTTGTAGACACAGGTCGAGTGCGTAAACCAACTCGAAACAATTCAGCATGTGCCATTATTCAGCGTCTGCGACCCTCGTGAGTGTATCCAACACCCTCTCGTCGCGAAACTGTAGATTCGACGTTTTCTACTGAAAGAAACGTGGTCACCACCCCGTTGTCAAGGAAATATCCCGTGACTTCCATGCAAGAGCTACTCGCACCCGCCTCATCGAAGATTGTAGACTCCTGATTTATCCCAGAACGTATCCTGAGACGGTATACCGAAGACATCTCATCCTTTGCAAAGGCAGTCCATAGAAACGCCATTCGTGTGTAGACTCGATTCGACCTCTGGTACTGTAGAACGAAGTCGTTTCCATCGCCACCATCACATAAAGTTAGGAATTCTCTAAAGTCATTGTGTCCATATTTAAAAGGTCTACATGATCATAAAATAACTAAAGTCTTGATTTACCCTACAAATCCATCATTAATTAATATACTCAATCTACTAGTCAAATATTAAAAATTCCTCGCTAAACAAAATATAATCTTTACCCACTGAATCCTCACAAATAATCCCATATCTGACAAACACACTATCAAAAAAGAACCATAATGTCTAACAGCAAAAACCCCTTTTATTGTTTATATAACTAACCTCCATAAAATATAATGCCGAACATCCCTTCTATCTAACTCACGTATCCCGACAAATTATATCTCCCATCTACAATAGAAATGCTGTTTAGAGCTTAACCCCAATTACGACATCTCTCGTAAGATAAGAAAGAAAAGAAAAAAGGAAAAAAAATAAGATAACAACAATAATAAGTGAACTTTCCCCCATTACACAGCGCATATAAGAGAAAAAGAAACATATATAATTCAATATCTTTCCAAAACGGAATATGTACCGTTACGGAATTTGCTACAGCAACAATCCCATCAACCAGAAACGACCAGAAAAGAATCCCCTTACATGATACATTTCCGTGGAATGCCATAATCAACATCTACGAGAATAGTGCAAATCCCCGAGTAATCAATTCCAAAGGGAAAAATCCACAACCGGATTCATTACAGCATCATTAGCAAAAAATCCACCTGTGAACACCTCAGGTGCTTCTAACTGCAGCATAGTCAGACTCGCAACTTCAGAAACTCATGATTCTCAAAAAAATGTTCTATACTGAAACCACATCAGCACATTTCACAAAATTACCTCCAGGATATGACTAAGGTTCTGAAAAATTGTCTCAAAGACATAACTCTCCCAAACGATACTGCCCAATTATATAAAAAATTATCACCTATTCGGGATAAAAAGCTACGGTAAACTCTCAATTCCATAATCATATGCCACCAAAAAAATAACCCACTGGTGAACATAAAAAATGCAACATCTCCATAGAACCATAATGCAGTAATGCCACTTGCCTCCAATTAGTCACAAAACCAAAAAGAACCACAGAACCCCTTTCTTGGCTCATAAAACCCCAGAAAATCAACTCCAAAAATTATAACCACACACAAAAAAAAATCATCCCCCCAAAAAAAAATTGTCCTTAAATCATAACTCCCTACGACATTACTCGAATATTATAAAACCCCAATGTCACCTACTCGGCTCATAAAACCACAAAAATTCAGCCCCAAATATCATACACACAGGAATAATCACATGTTTATCATCACGTTACTTAGCTAAAACCAAAATTTTCCATATTTCAGCAACTTCCCACGTAAAATATTAACCCCAAAATCTTACGCCAAAATGCCGCAGATTTGCGCATAATAAGAAAAAAAACAGTAGAAGGAAATAAAAGAGAAAAAAAACGTAAAAGTATTCCGCCACCAAATTGCAAAAAAACAGACAGCAAGAAAAAAAGAAAAAAAATGCAATTGCGCAACAATATATAAATCACCACAACCAATTCTTTTCAATTTCGAGATGTGTTAACCTCGACCAACCTGTTTTTTTCTCTAAGACTACAAATCTGTTTCCAATTTTCTCTTCAATGACTTTAAAAGGACCTTCAAACTTCGGGACTAATTTGTAATTTAGTTCATTTCTCACGTCAAATTTTAAAAATACCTTGTCTCCGACTTTGATCTTGGGATCAGACGTTTTATTATTACTCTTCTGTACCATATCTCTGGTTGTGGATTCAAGATTACGGCTGAGACAAGCATGTCTCTCTCTCGCTGTGGATACCAACGCCTTGATCGTATCCTCCCCTTGATGAGGTACAGTTAGCAAATCAAATGTGCCTCGTGCTGGACAACCGAACAAAGCTTCAAATTGGGACATTTTAATGGAATCACTAACCATAGTATTAATACTATGTCTAACAACATTAACATATCAGTCCCAATTCTTATCATTACCACCTACAGTTTTCCTGAGAGCCTCGAGCACTACCCATTAGCCTCGGGTCTGTATGGAATAATTGTTACTTTCTGTATCCCCATGACTTCAGCTAAACATTCCAAGGTTTTGTTCACAATTCTCTACCATTGTCGTTAATAGAAAACTTAACTCGGGTGAGCCATATCTGCAAATGATATCATTGAAAAACGCTATGGCTACTTCTTCAGCCGTTTTATGCTTAAGTGGGAAAATTTCTGCTATCCTTGTAAGTTCATCTATTATCACTAACAAGTACTTGTTCGCATACCTAGACTCACAAAAATGCCCCAGGATATCCATATGTATTCTCTGAAAAGGTCTACTCGGTATAGGATACGATCCTAATTTGCATGAAGTTATCCTTGCAGGCTTACATGCGTTGCACACCGTACAATTCCTTACAAAATTTTCCACATCTTTCCCCATGTTTTTTCAAATGTATTTAGCACGAACCTCATCATTCGTTTTTTCTATTCCCAAGCGTGGACTACCGAACCTGCAATGAACTATTTCCAAAACCACTGGAATTAGTACTTTCGGAATTATGATCTGTGTCGTATCTCCTTTACTTTCACTGGTTCTCAACTTATATTTAATTTTCCTAACCAATAGATTACCTTCTAACTCCAAACCCGAAAAGGGCAACTTATAACGTTTCCTAACTAATTCCCCTCTAAGAAACGCTTTTGCATCTGCTAGAATCTCGTCTTCATCTTGCCTTTGCTCTATGAGAGGTATATCCCATTGTATGGCCTCGCTAGTGACTTGCGCGACTTGGAATCCTTCCGTGTCGTGAAAACTCCTACTGAGAGCATCCGCAACTACGTTAAATTTGCCCTCTATATATTTGAGCTTTGCATCAAAATCTCTGATAGTTAAAAACCATGGAGCTCTTTTAGGCAACAAATCGGTTTTATTAAAAAGATCTAATAATGGCTTGTGGTCTGTAAGAACTTCTATTTTATTCCCCATCAGTAACATTTTAAAATGAACTAAGCTCGACACTATTGCAAAGGCTTCTTTATCTATGGTCGCCATGGATCTCTCGTTGCTGCCCTTTGTCCTGAACTTCCTGCTATAAAAAGCTATGGGATGGAATTTCCCATCAAGCTTTTCCATAAGGCAAGCACCTATACCTTCCTGGCTTGCATCAGTCACTTATGTAAAAGGTTCGCTAAAATCTGGAAACTTCAAAACAGGAGGATTCATTAGCGCGTCCTTGAGCTTTTGAAAACTCTCTGCCTGAGTTCCTTCCATTGAAATTGAACATCTTCCTTCAATACGTCAGTTAGGGGAGCTGCTATATTAGAGAACCCTTTCCCAAACTTCCTGAAGAAACCGGCAATACCCAGGAATGACTTAATCTCTTTCTTTGATCTGGGGGTGCGAAAATTTGCTATTGCTTTTGACTTTATCGTCATTTACTCTAACCCCTTCTTTGGATATGACATGGCCTAGATATGTGATCTGCTTTTTCAAGAACGAACACTTGGCTAGCTTAATTTTCAACCCAGCTAATCTAAGCCTCCTAAGTACTTCTGTAAGCACTTCCAGGTGTTGCGCGATCATGTCTGTTGCGACCAGGAGTCATCCATATACACAAAAACATTTTTACCCAATAACCTGTGCAAAACTGTGTTCACCAACCTGGTAAAGGTCATCGGACTGCCCGATAAACTGAAAGGCATTCGCGTAAATTCATAGTGTCCCTTGGGCACTGAAAAAGCGGTATATTCCTTGCTACTTTCACTAAGAGGGGCCTGCAAAAAACCCTGCACCAAGTCAATTGAGCTATAAATATTATTTCCCCCAATTTCAACAAAAAGATCTGGTATGCACGCGACTGGATAGCGGTCAGGGATCGTCTTTTCATTTAAACGTCTAAAATTGGCGCATACACGGACAGATCCATCTTTCTTAGGCACCGCTAACAAGGGAAAGTTGTAAGGAGACACGCTAGGTCTAATGATTCCTTCTTCTTCCCATCTATTAACCTCTTTCTCTACCTGTTCTCTGATTTTGAAATGTATGCGATATGCAGGAATATAAATAGGTTTTGTGCCACTCTCCAAATTTACCTTATGTTCTAACACATTAGTCAACCCCAATTTATCACCTTGTAAGACTACCGTATCCCCAAATTCTGACAAGAGCTCGCTTATCGCTTCAACATGTTCACTATAATCTGCATTAGCTAAATGTTCTCTAAATATTCATTTCCTTGATTGCATTTCTGCCTCCGAAAACTCAGGTTTCCCCTCTACGATAACCACTGAAGCACTATCACAACTCCAATCTTGGAAATCCAATATGTATGTATTCTTCTGGTATCTCCTAACTGTATCATTACAGTTTAGTAATTCTAACCAAGTAAACCCATCCTTAGATACACTGTTCACCAATGCCGTGATAATAACCCTTCTAAGCTTCTCGCTATTTTCAATAACACACACATCTGTGAGTTTTCTCACTTCCTTCAATTTGACTTTTATCATAGTCTTCGAACCAGGTAGTAACATAATATCTTCGGATAAAACACCTCTATATTTGTGGTTAGTATCTCCCCTTTCCACCACCCCATACACATTACCACCCTCAGTATCATGCCCAGCATTGTTAGTATCAGAAATAACATCAATATTAGTATCAACATCACCATCCAAAGTATCATTACCACCATTGTTATCACCGTGAACTCTGATAGAACCCCCGTAATCATTTCCCACATCAGCAACGTGGGTTTTAATGTTACCTTTCTCCGCAACACTCGTATCACTACCATTAATGTCACCGAGCACATCTCCTTTTTCAATAACCTCCATGTCCTCCATTCTAATCATGTTCTCATAAGGCAGAAAAACACCAGGTATCCCGACTGCTATCCCATTAACACCCGCATGGATCGAAATCTTGTGTCTTCTACAAGCAGGATGACCCAGCAAAAGTCTGTTGCCCAACGCAATTCCTTTCATTACCAAAAATGATTCTGTTAGTACTCTGTCACTGAGAGTAAACTGTATTTGAACACAACCCAGGGTATTTATCTATGGGCGTGCACATCACACACTGTCTCCATTGAGGGTTGCAAAGGGTAATTGGAAAGCATAGATTGATACAAATTATAGTCCATTAAATTTATAGATGCACCCAAGTCTATAAATATCAGGATATCCACATCCCCTACTGTTCTATAAACTATAGGCCTGGGCTCTGGGGCTATTAGTGCCCTTCCGTAGTTTATAAAGACCCTGAAGGTCCCTCACCATATCTCCGTGTTCCTTTGAGCCATAAGCTGTTTTCAAAAATGCTTGCAAATCAGTCCAGGTACGACATTTTGTAAATTGGAAACTCCTGCAACGGTGGGAGAGATCTCTTCTATTGAAATCTACCAAAGCTTTCACCTCTCTAAATGCCTCTATATCATCTGTTATATTCTTTCCAGCTAAATAATTATTCACTCCTTCAATGAAAACTTGCACAGGTTGTGATAGAACACCATCTACCATTCCTCTGAAAGGGCTCACGCCCGCACTCACGTTCGTTACGTGATGTAGTAGTGTTGTGGTACTAATAGTATCGGCCATCTTTTTCTCTTTCCGGAAGCTCTTTTGTTCTATAAGATTCCCCGATCTCAATAACATCAATGTATTTATATACACCCTACCCAATACAGAAAAATCAATAAAAATTTTCCCCCAATAATGGATAACAAAAAACAAATGTGCCCCATGCCCAGTATATCATCCCACGAAAGTAACAACAACAACAAAATAGGGAGGGGATAGAAAAAGAAAAAAAAGTGCAAAACGATTACTAAGCGATCCAACCCGGCGACACCAGAACCACACACACAAACTCTCGCCTCCCTCTCTCTCTCTTAAGACATGACTAGCAACAAAAACCTCCGCTCACAACATTACCATGTCCGTCGAATTTTGAGAGACATCAAAACAAAAATGCCCCCTCAACTAAATTCGCCGCAACAAAAAAAAATACAAGATAAAAAGGAGAAAATAGGAAAGAAAACTTGAAAATACACTCACATCTTCATATGACTGGAAACCGAATTCGTATACGCACCGCAAATATGCGTAGCCTATTCACCAAACTCGTGAAACACTTTAATATGTCGAAAATTAAACTTTTTCCCTTCACGTTGTAAAACACTGGTTTTCATGAATCACAAAATGGCGAAACTAACTGAGCCAGAGAGATGCCCAACGCTCTCAATACCACACCCAACCCATTGAATCAGCAAAAAGAGCCCAGAGTTCCCTGTGACATGATTAAAACCCCTTTTCCTACCAAAAAAAAAAAATCTATGTCTAACTAGTCACCAGTCTCGACGTTAGCGTACCTACAGCTTATAAAATGGTGCCCTCTGTCTGCAAACATGTCATTAGGCCATTAACCTCTCATAAATACAAAAATATACTATTTATTACCCAAAGCAGATGAACATAAAACAGGACAAAATGATTAATAAGTCATAGTGATAAAAACCCAAGTCTGCCCCACAAAGAAAACTATTAAGTTATCATTCCATTCTCCTGGCTAACTATTCACTCCCAGACCCAAAATGTCAATCGTTTCATTGTATTAGTCAGGATAGAGAATCCCGTCTCTAATATCATGGAATAGAGTCCATCTGTAATAAAGATGCATAACATAGTATTGAATAAAGAGATACACTTCACACTTCTCTCTTTTCAAAGGCAATGTTAAGTAAGGAATACATTTCACACTTCTCTCTCTTTTCAAAAGCAACTGTTTTCTAAGTCATATAAAATATGCGCCATACCTTTAAGATGGGGTTTTTCTCCCGACACCTGGCGTTTACCAAACCGACCTCTTTCTTCTCACAAAAGGAATGTGCCTCTCGCAAGTGCCTTGGTTGGTTAGACCTGTGACATTCGTACAAACGAATGTACATACTCGACACACCCCAAACTGCCTTGACGACAGTACGAACAGCCTCCAGATTAAAATGCTCACGTATCAGATTCCTTCATTCAAGAAGGCTGCCTCTACAGCTCAATCTGTCTCCAAGCAAGACATGATTTGTAATTCACTAACACATTACACACTTGTAAGATATATAAATACTGATATATATATATATATATATAGTATATATATATATATATATATATAATGTATGTATATATATATATATATATATATATATATATATCTATATCTATATATAATATATATTATATATCTAATATTATAATATATACAGATATATGTATATATAATATCATATATATATAGATATATATATATATATAATATATATATAAGCTGTATATATATCTATTTGTATATATATATATATCTATATATATATATACAGATATATATGTATATATTATATATATATATATATTATATATATATATATATATATATATATATATATATAGATGTATATATATATTATAGATTATATACAGATATATCTGATATATATATATATAATATATAATATATATATATTTATATATCTGTATATATTATCTTAATGTATATATATCTCTATATATATATATATATATTATATCTATATATATATCCATATATATATAATATCATATTGTATATCTACATCTATATATTATATATATATATATATATCTAGATATATGGTCTATATATATAATTATATATATGACATATATATATATATATATATGATATATATATACAGTATATATAATATATATATATATGTGTGTGTGTGTGTGTGTGTGTGGTGTGTGCGTGTGTGTGTGTGTGTACCGAACGTATGTACATATTACATATATATATATATATATATATATATATATATATATCATATATTAATCCTGAGTGCTCCCCTAATGAAAGATGTTTAGTCCGCAACTGATGGTAGCAGGGGCGTCATTTGTGTTAGGAAGGGGGACCACTTGCCCCCTCGAGACACTTATGGTCCCTCCCAAGACTTGGTTTGCCAGGCCTAGCCTTTTGAAATAATAATAATAATATAATAATAATAATAATAATAATAATAATAAAATAAATAATAATAATAAGTAACTAAATACAGCTTTTAAATGGGTTCAAAATGAGCACAAATTTCAAAAAATTTCTCGGAGTAACTTACGGCGTGCCCTCTACCCCTAGCTGAAAGGGCTTGCTTCGCACGCCACCCCATCGATAACATAAATTCTAAACCCTTGCCGCTACTACCCCCGCCCCGAAAAATGTCTGAAATGACGCCACTGGATGGTAGGCGAATTAAACACTATCAAAATTTAATCACGTGATAAACTACATGTCCTAAGGGCTTTTCGCTGTTTAAGCTAGTCAGGCTTAAAATATCGTTTTCTTTTATGTAGGTCAAACTCTTTTAAAGAAAACCACCTTACAGATTTGTATCGTAATCTACATTGTGAATGTTGATGATTGGTACGTAATATTCTTTGTAATATTCATGCGTATATGTGTTTTCTTCTACATACCTCTTGTAGACTGTGCTTTAATATATCAGGAATAAATAGGATTTACCCTTTTACCCTCTATCAAAGAAGGCCGCGTGATTTGCAGGCCAATAACTTCGGTGTTCAGTTACTTTCTATCAACTGTTCATCGAGGAAATTTGCCCATTAATCTTGTTATGACCCTGTTTTTCTTCCTAGAACATTTTGCAAGGTCAGTATAGAATAAATTCGGAAATAAACGAAACACCAAAATATAAACTTGCAGGCACTGTCATTAAGAGTATTTTGATAGTATACTATACAAAGTCAGCATTATCATTTTCTTGCAAACCATCTTTTCACTTTAACAGGAAGTAGGTGAATTTTGACGTCAAAACTGTAGGTTCAATAGTGAAACAAATTCTCGGCGATTCTACGGTCATGACTTTTCATCTATTTGAATAGAAAAAGTTGTTTAATTTATATTTGTTGGGCCAATAAAGATTCCTGAAAATATCTAGTAGAAGTTGCGCTGAAGTAGATGCTTTATGACAAAAAACTATTAGAGTCCCTTACTTATGGATTTTATTTGCCTTCGGTTTTTTTTTTTTTTTTTTCATTCTTAACGACTCTTTGCTTATCTACTTAGTACGTGCTTATCCTTGATTAAACAATGAATTGTGTTCATTAAAGCCTTAATTCATTATTATTATTATTATTATTATTATTATTATTATTATTATTATTATTATTATTATTATTATTATTATTATTATTATAGTAACCAATCATAATTACATCTTTTCCCTAACAAGGTAGAGTTATCATTCAGAAAGCGACTTCCGCCTTGCAACACCGACCTCTGAATGCTCATCAGTACGCCGTATCTCTAAAATCCAGATAAGATATTTCCCTTATACCAAGAGACAACATCCCTGACTCATTCGTTGTTTCTTTGTTAAATACCATTCGTAATGTAAGCCGTCAGAGGTATCTATCAGGCTACTTTCGACGAGATGGAATTCTCTTCAATCTTTTGTATTCAGTGGGATCTTGGACAGATAAAAGACATTAAGTTTTGATCCAAAATGAGTATTTCCATTCCATATTTTACATTTCCTGACACCCAATAGTTAACTGTCGTATCAGGTTCGCTACACAGATTGGTCAAGCTAACTAACATTGATCCTAGTCAGGACTTGGAAAGGTGATCATTAAGGAACGACTGACGGCTGACAGTATTCCTTCGCTATAAACGCTGGTCTTCCGGTCGATAAAGTTGATTAGCTTTAGGTCAAGTCAATACCCGGATTAATTACGTGGAGCAAATTTGGTCTGTCCTCGAATGCAGGCAGCAACGTTCAGTCTTGTGAAAAGAAGGCAGAAGCAGTCTTGCTTAAAATTATTTTTCTTAGAACGAAATAAGGAAGAAGGAATGGGAACCTCAAAGACATTCCCATTCTCAGACGCACATTAAGAGGTTCCGTGCATTTCAATTTTGTCACAAAACGCAAAATGAACATTGGTCGGGTTTTCACTCTAGTAAAACTTTACCCAGAATGTTATTGTTGTAACATGTTTTTAGGTGTCGATTCGTTTGGTTTACACTATGCTGACAAGCCAGCAAGAGCTCTTGAATCAAATAAGGTTCAAAACATTCGAGGCTTTACGAGATGAGGAAATATGTACTCTCCCGCAAATGTCATTGCATTAACTGCCTTCAAATTAATAGTTTCACCGGGTTCCGGTAAAAAATGTGTTCCCGTTAATTGATCTCTTAATTAAAAACCCCATTAAAAATTTATACATTTTGCTATCATTAATACCTATTGTTTCCCTCCATATTTCAGCTGACATTATACCTAGATGTTAATAATCTCAAATTAAATATTTCTACTGTATTCCAGTAATATCTTTGTTTTCATTGATATTGCTGTTCACTTAAAAAAACAAAGGAATAAACAGTGTATCTGGTCAGCACAGCTTAACTTCATATCCCTCTATATTGACAGTAACAAAGAAACGGAACCGAATTATACTTGTGTATCCGAAAGTCATCATTTCTGGCTCTGGCGCTCCACATTATAAATTTTCGAATATATTTCCTTTGGCTTCAGTGCTTCGTGTGTCAGTCCAAAATCTTTCACAAAAAAAAATTGCTGTTCTTCATACACAGTATTAGTAAATTATGGAATAAAAGAGATTGTATTGCAATTAAAAACATTCTCAGACAGTAACTAAAAAACGAACAGCAGACAGTTTTGTCGGTTATTTTTCTTATTTAAAATAGTAGGTGATGCTCCAAACGGAAATTTGGAGAGCAAAGGACAACCATTTACACAGGACAAAAACGCGAGAACATGCTTTTAGAAGCACTTAAGAACTTAAGAAAGTACAGTCGGTATTAACAGCTCAAGGATAATGACTGAATTATGATGCCTGGCCTTGAGCCGAATAAGCCTCATTTATTCTGTTCGTGGCCAGGCAACATAATTCACTTTTGAGATTTATAAGCTACTCGTCTGATCAAATCCAGAGCAAAACTTTCCCGATAAAGGCTCAAAGAGAAAGGCTTGTATGCCAGCCTGGCAGGAGCTCTCTAGGTACCGTGATTAGAGGAGTAATCAGTAGGATAGAGATAACATAACATAAATACGAGACAATGATCTGAAGATCTGAAATAGAAAAAGTCTGAGGTAATCAAAAGAATTTTATGTAAAGAAAAGGTAAATTATATCAGATTCATGGTGTCAGGCTGTTTATTCTACACCATTGTTAAGAGAAAAGTGAGGTGCTTCAAATCCCCTTATATCAGTATGGATAGAACAGGGCCGCTCAATATGGTTTATATTGAAGACTGCTTTGGGTGAGAAGATACCAGAGTTTAGCTGCAAGAAGTAAGGGACTTGAAGAGGGAACATTATTCCCTGCTCTGTGAACAGAACCAGTCATAAAGCAAACACATTCTCGCAATCTGCCAATCCATCAACGGCGTAATCTTTTCTCTGCTCCTTCTTCCTTAGAAAGCGACTTTTTTAATCCATGCCAGATGGGGAGCGTGAAGGACGTTGGCGTAGATGCCGGGGAAGTCCTTGTTGCCGCAACCGTATCCCGTAGACACGATTCCACTGAGGAAGTATTTCCCGCCGTCTCCCCTGTAAGATAGCGGTCCGCCGGAGTCACCCTTCGGGAGCAAAGGATATGGAAATGAGATTATGGTCATGTTTTTCCTTTTTCTGCAGAATCCACGACTAAAAAGTTATCAATTGAAGGGTTAGGGTAACATCGGCTTTATATCACTATTCTGAAAATACTTGAAAATCAGATAAAATGAAAAAGGGTGATCTATGAAGATATAAACAGGAAAAGCTTCTTGAAACGATTATTGGGACAGATGACTTGACCCAACAGAAGACGTTGCAACGGTTTACTTTTCTACAGTAACGTTGTCCGTTGTACTTTTCAGTTGTAATTTCAGTTGTCCCTCCTTTATGTGATGGGTCTGTTTATATGAATTGCACCAATAAATTTCTATTTTATTCATAACATATGTCGTATATAATCAACAATGCTGAAGAAAAATTGTCGAAATATTAAATTTAAAATTAATTTTATTCAATTGGTTTATTTTTTGTTTACAAGTTTCTGTTATATAGACTTCGAGGAAGAGGGTGAATCATTACACCGTAATTGTTTAAAAATTAAAAGTAAAGCCAGCTTTTTTCTGCAGACAAGAAGAAAAGAGGCAAGAGAAGCGAGTCTTATTCTGTTCTTAAAATGGACAAAGGTTCTCACCTGACAAGCGTCTCGGCCTCCTTCCTCGTGCCCAGCGCAAACCGTCTCCTGCCCGATGCCTCTGGGCCAGTGGATTCTGGACTGCCTCAGGGTCGAGTAAGCATCCTGACAAGTGGAAATCGGAAACACGGTGACGTCTACCTCCTGCAGGGCTGGACTCGGCTTTCCGGCTGGGGAAGATCGCAATGTCATCACTCTAACAAATGCCAAGTGATGCTCAATGAGCAAAAGCTCTAACTGGCACAGGGACAATGTCATTTCTAGCAGCATATGTGACAGCAAAAAACAAACCATGCGTCGAGGCAGGATTATATTTGAGTATTCCATCTGAATATCATAATCAAATAAATAAACATATTTTATGGGTGTATTAGAGAGAGAGAGAGAGAGAGAGAGAGAGAGAGAGAGAGAGAGAGAGAGAGTGAGAGATTGTTACCGAATTCCGTGTCTCCCCATCCAGTTAGCTTCACGGTCTTTCCAGTCAGATCCTTCAGGCTTTCGTCTCCCCAAGGTAAGCACAGAGGAGCTATATATGTCTGTCATGGAGAGTAATAACTGAACAAATGACTGGACAAACAATGTGAAGATTAGAAACTAACGCATTTATAGAATGATAATGCGTGGATCCTGTATCTCCTAAACATGGACATGTTGATTTACCATTAACTATACGAATATATTAGAAATGAAGATAGATATCTACTTCAGATGCTTATTCGACGGATTTACGGACCTTTAAAATGACCTTCGTCTTGAGCTGCAACAGAGCGAGGTCATGGTAGGCGACTGGGAATGAGTAATTCGGGTGTCGGATCGTTTCCGAAATTTCAAAGTCCTCTTCGTTGGAATCGTCGCTTGTAGTTGCGTAGTTGTGTTCCCCGAGTCTAACTGTCGAGGGTAATCTGTTGAAAATAAAGCACTTCAGTAAATAGCCTTCGAAATGATGGAAAATATACATAACGTGTTCTCAGTGAACCTTTTATAAAGGCACCTAGCAATAAAGGTTAAAGGAAACAACGTCCGACAACCCAGCACAAACCGATGTATACAAGTTGAGATATTTACGGAATTAAATTATCACTAATGATAAAAGAATAATGGATTTATATAAAGTATGAAATTAAGAGTAAGCTATCTGCTTTATTTTGAAAAAAGAAAGGATCTTTATTCCGCGATTTTTTTTCTCTAAAAATATGCAAAGTCAATTTCATAAGCTCGTCTCTTAAGTTGGGTAATTTTGGAAGGCTGACATTTAAAGACAATTTTATACATTAAGAAAATAAAGGCAAAATCTATTGACTGACAGAAGTACAGTATTATCGCTGAATAACATGAATTATTGATGTTTCTAACTAAATACAGAAACGTAAAACATGGAGAACTTAAAACTGCTTTACAGCTGCAAAATACAGGTATGCCCTTGACTCTCATAATCGCAATAGTTAACATAAGGTTTCATCTCTAGTGTTTTGTTATGTCCTATCTTACACTTATATCTATATTTCATAATGATTTCTTTTGTTCTCTAAAATAATCGAGATGAGGCATCTTGAAAGCAGATGAAAAAAGAAATGGGAAAGTAAATCTGAACGAGAATGAGAAGGAAACAAAAAACTTTAGATAATGGAGTGCAATGCAATCAGTATTTCAACATGCAAAAGGAAAAACTGAACAATAAGGCAAGTGCATATGGATATACGCACACAAATATATACATACACAAGAAAATAAAAAAGAAAAAAGTACTTAGTGTCCAGGCAGTGAGCTGCGGTGAGAACCCATTGGTCGTTGATGAGAACGCCTCCACAGAACCAGTTGAATCCATCTGCTTCTTTAATCCCTAAGAGTGCCTGAGGGTATTGATACTGATCAGAAAATTTTTAAAACGCTAAACAATTGCTTATCATCCAGTAGTCAGAGATGTGAATATATTCATAAAAATGACTTTCTTGACCATTAGAAGCCACAGTAGTGTTAAATATATATTTATGTATAGGGTTAAAAATGACAAGGGTTCCTTAGTTCAATGACTTTCTTCTTCTAGGCATTGCCTTTGAGTGGCTAGTTTACTCTCGTTACAAAGTTAAGCAACTTAATCAACATTGCCATATCAGTAGCTGAGATTTTCAGACACTTTCTCAAGATGTGTGATCAAGACAAAATTCCTTCCTATGTTGCTTAATATGGGTGGATTTTCCAACGAAATCTTGTCTTACCTACCATCCAAGGCCATGCGTTTCTTCGCGATTCAAATCCTCCTACGACTGCTGGTTTATTTTCGGGCCGCCGGAGACCGGGAATGTCGAACACCTTGGCCCTCTTGAATCTATCGGAAGTAACTTTGACTGCACTTCGACCACATGCTGTACGGAAAATAATAGAAAAAAATTAGTATAATGAATAAGACTTTTATGAATCCATAGTCAATATGCCCACAAAAAATATACATGCACCCGCCCATAATATATATATATATATATATATAATATATATATATATATATATATATATATATATATGTTATGTATATTATGTATATATATAAGTATATATATAATATATATATATATATATTTATATTATATATGTATATATATATATATTATATATATACAAATATGTATGTATGTATGTATGTGTGTGCGTGTGTACGTAAATAGTCACATGAAAGGTGAAAAATTAAAGACCAGGTACCGAGTGCTTGTTTCATGCATTGCGTGCACGATAGCACTCGGTACTGGTCTTTAATTTTTTCAACTTTCATGTTGCTATCTATGTAATCTACGTACATATTTGTCACGTGCTGTTTGGTGACTTACTTGCTGATATATATATATAATTATATATATATATATATATATTATATATTATATTATATATAATTATATAGATTATATATAAATACTATATACTATATATAATCTATATATATAATTATTATATATATATATGTATAATATAATATATATATACAGTCTGTGTATGAAGTGCAAGACGCCTACTAAAGACTAGGAAATATAAACATTTACTATATTAGGTCTCGGAGTGCACATTTTATGCCCATTTCAGACAGAAGAGTGAAAAGTACTATAGTATCAGAATCAAAGGAGAGTACAATAAACAATAATAACTCATGTGAACTCATGTGTAAACGTAGTTATATTATGATGAATGCCTTATATTTTTCCAAACTATCATTTAAATATTTTTTGTCAAATTCATCGCATTATTCTATTCTTGGAGCTTCTAGTTACTGTCACCACTGTCATCTTTTGTAAGTGAGTAATGATTTTGTCTTTTAGTAGGTTTAGTTAATCCTTTGTAATCTTTTCTCCTTTCCTTGGCATGGAATTTCATAATTGTATCCTTCTTTTTGCCCGGATTTTGACCATTATCTTTAGAAATTTTTGGACAAGATATACAGCATGGGAATTGAGAAAAATGGAGATTTCAAGTTAAAAAAAATTAAAAACTATTGAGATTATTGCTTTATCTGACTCAAAAGTAAAGAAAACTTGTTCTAAATATTTAGCAGTTTATGAAACTGCTGGCAAAATTTCAAGTCTTTTTCACTCCCATGAGCCCTCACCTCTCTCTTTCTGTGAATGCTTTCAGTATTTTTTACTAGCTTCACTAGTTTCTCTTCACTCTCCCCAGTTAGTATTAGATCATCGTTCACACCCCATTTAGGATCTAATGTATAATCTCACACCTTTGCACAATCGCCTAGAAACTTTTCTCTGACTTCTTGCACCCCTGCAGAAATAATACACCTCAGTCTCTGAATGCCTTTATAGTAAAGTAATCAGTCTCCCTTCTGCATATTTTGGCTTACGCTTCAATTCTATGGTAAAATCGTTTGACAATTTTCAAAACTTATACTCTACACTTTGTATCCTAAGCAACCTCAAAATTATTTCCATATCAGTTTTGTTATATATTAACACTAGGACTAGGTATGTCACATACAGCATATTTCCTTCATTTACTATCCTTTCCAATGTTCTATAACAAAGGCTTAACAGCACGAATGCCACTAGTGGTGGTTTTCGCTTGCCTGGGGCGTAATCCTATAATTTACTTGTTGTTCTTGTTCTTGTTGGGGGTTAGGGAAGGTCTTTGAAAGAGCCTAAAAAGGTTGAGTTTTATTTATTAGAATAAAAATGTAAAAAATAAACAATGTACATTTCAAACAGTACAGAAAAATTATTTCTGATAAAATATAGCTATTCCTTTTCATTTTCGTTGGTGAAACAAGGTTCTATTTGACCGTAGATTTTAGCACGCTTTTATTTAAGTTAAGTTACGGATGTAATGTTTACAATTTATGCGTGAGGGGAAAATCTTGCACGCTTCCCGAGTAAGCAGGATGTCGGTTCAAGCCTTGTTCATTCTATAACCTTCTGACTGCTTCTTTGTTATCAGCAGCCACTTTCTGAACCATTCTAAAACTTAGACAGGACCTTTCCATCCTCGGTTCATTTAGCTTTGCATGACTTCTATCTTCTACATTCAACAAATCTCCAGAATTCTCACTCCATCGACCCACGACTGCTTCCACTTCAGAAAGACTCTCATTGAGTTTTCTTTTTTTTTTTCTTCTTTTTTTCTGAAGTCCACTTATTTATTAACCCTTTCTTCGAATTTACTTCGATGCAGAACAGTCTTTTATTCTCCTGAAAGGACTGCCTCACTTTCATTCCTCGATTTTTCGCTCGCATTTATCACTTGTTTTCTTGTCGGCTTCCCTACCTATCCTCATATTATATATATATTATATATATATATATATATATATATATATATATATATATATATATATATATATATATATTATCATTATATATATATGTATATATATATATATATATATATGTATACATATATATACTATAATATATATATATATATATATATATATTTATATCACCATCATTGTAAGGGAAAGACAACATTAGAAAATATGTGAACAGGTAAGCCATATCCACGATACGGCTTTTAAAAACATTGCAATTGCTATTGATACATACCAAAGTTTGAATATGAACTTGGAGGAGAAATGTCAAGGACGGGTGATGGAGATGGATCGGATCCTCCAGGTGTTGTCACTGTGTAGATGAAAATGATATCTTATAAATGCATGAATAATTTCTCCTCTGTACGCCTGCAAAATTCATTGATGTTATAAGTATACAGATTTTAGTTTATATTCTTGACGAGGAGAACGAATTTTATTTCATCATTCATTAAAACCATTCATTCTACTGCCCTTTTGAATGGAAGTTCAATCGACAGAATAAAAGAAGCCTTAATGAAAACAGTTAAACTATTGAGCAAAATATAAAACGAGAAATTCTAGTCTTGGAAAGAAAGCCTCCAATTATTCGAAGAACCTCACCTGCGTCGGGACAGCAGACGATCGGGGAAATCCCGTTGAACCCACAAATGGCTGGAGGGTTGGTTCTGAAAGTGTCTCGAATTCCTGGACATTTCAGAAATTCCTTACAGTGGCCCCGCCCTCCAGTCTTTGTGGTGCAGGAACTCCCTATGGATCCTTCTGTTTCAGGGGGGTCGAAGATGACATCTGGTTTAAAAGAAAGACAATTAATTTATGCATTCACTTTCCATTTCCGAGGTTTGTAAATGCATGCAAAAAATTACAATAAATCAATAGGTTTGACAGAAGATTATTGCCTTTTCATATAGCAAAGCATAAATAATGGTTATTTTTCAACTAAAACATTGCTAACATAAATAGAAATTGTTATTGGCTTAACTTCGTCGTATTTTATTAAAAAAAAAATCAAAAAACTGTGCATGTGTTATTTCAAAAATGTTAATGATGTATAATATACAATATTGACAGGAAAATTAACAACAAATAAATCCTCTATCCCTTAATAAATCACAAGTACGTGATTAAGATTTCTGAGAGAGAAAATCCTCACTTGTGCCTCATAGTGAGACATGTATTCCCATTAATCAACTCTGTCACTGAGCAGATTTTACGCAAGCCTCCATACTCTTATTCACACCAGAGACTTGGTAACTCCTTCTCTGTCTGCTACCTTTGCGGTCAAGCACCCAGCAGAGTGACCACCTACCTTTTCCTGACCTATCCGAGAACAGATTCACTCACTCCCAGAAAATCCTTTCCGTCCCAGATCATAATCCATGGGCTACTATATTTGTAGTCTTTTACATGTACTCATAATCTTCTGATACATTGAGAACTTCCCCAATAGACAGTCTCTTTTGTCCTTTCCAGTCCGTATACCTTAACTCTTTATATTTACTTTTGTTTCACTATGTGCCATAACGATCATCTATCTCTCTTGAATAACACCTTCCATCAGATATTTATTTTGTACAACATTATCTCATATTCAGTACACCAAGACAGTAAGAATGCCTTTTCTCTGTCCTCTGGCAACGTGAGTACATGCTACGGTGATGCAAACTTCAATGCTTTTGGTGACTCAGACTATACAGTTTTCAGCACACATATACACACACACATAAATGTCTTTAAAATTATGTGTATGAAAATACTATTATCCATCGTTACTACCTATTCCTTTGCTTGGTAATCCATCCAGCTATTCTATTTGAAAACAAAGTAATTCTGCATCTTTCCTATATCAACCTCTCACTGTTACTTTAAAAATGTCTTGGGCATTTACCCATTAGGATAAAGTTTTTTTATCTTCCACCCCGTCTCTACTAGGTAATACTGTTTTTATACCCCGGAGGTCTCTCTTTTTTTTCTTTTTTTTTCTTTTTTAGGAATGTACTGAATCAAAGGAGCTAGTCTGATCAATGAAGCCACGATTTTTCTCTAAAGACGGCTCTGCTTTCTCTCTCTCTCTCTCTCACACACACACACACATATAAACATACACAAACTTATAGCTATCGTTTATACAAATATGCCACCCCTCTCTCTGTCTGTCTGTTTCTCTTGTATAGCTGCCGTTTTATCCACTGCTCCACTGAGCTGAAGGACGCAGAATTTCCTCAATAATTAATAAGCCACTTTTATTTGTAGCATTCGCTAGGTTACCTCTTCCCACATTAATTATCCAAATATCAACCATTCTTGTTGGATTGCTGGCCCTCCTTTCTATTACAAAGCAATGAATGTTGTCCTTTTTTTTAGCCCCTCACATTTCCATCTTTTTTTTTTCTTTTTTTTTGGGGGGGGGCCATGATTACCTTTGTATGGCTTTCCATCGTAAATACAAGCTTTGAAAGAATGTTATCGCTATCCACAAATAATTCAGTATTCTTAATGGCAATAACGAACACAACCATCACAAGCACTTTGACTTTGTACTGACCTTGAGCGAGAATGATTCCCACAATAATCGACAATATAAGGTGCAAGTATAAGAACGGCGGCATAACTGACAAAACAACGCAAAAACAAGATCAAACTTCACTTTGATATAGGGTTCAGTAACACGTGTATCGTGGAAAACAATGCTCCCGCTCACTTGAACCCTCTTTTATATCAGACGCTTCAGCGCGAGTTGCCAGCGTTCATCAGCTCAACCTGTTTTACAAGCTATTTCCGAACGTTAAGATATGGCTGTTCATCCACTACCATGGAGGCTTGTATTCTCAGGTATAAAAAGCAGACACACTTGTTCATTAAAGATTGTTTATTCCAAATGATGCAACAGGCTTTAAAACTAATAAAGGCGACTTAAGGAAAGCTCAGCAAAATGAGAGATGTGTCAAAAACTCACAACGAATTCGAGAGGAACTTGAGCGCTGCATTGGACTCTGCGACCATTACTATTTACTAGATTTTAGTAGTGCGTCACAATACTCGCCAGGGCCAGAACTTACCATCTCGCGCTGTTTGAAAAAAACTCCACTGAGGCTGTACTGAGGCCTATGTATTCATAATGAGGATAACGTTATTACGTAAAAATGTAATTCCTCGAGTTTTCTTTTATTATGGTGAGGTAAGTTAATCAAAAGAGCATGTTTATTTGATGCACTCAGAAGTTATTTCCTTAAATTTGGGGTTATGAGTTTGGTGCTCTCACTCTCTCTGTATACAAACACACACACACGCGCGCATGCATATATATATATATATATATTATATATATATGTGTGTGTGTGTGTGTGTGTGTGTGTGTGTGTGCATGTGTGCGCGCGCACGCGTGTATATATTATTATACTATATATATACTAAATAACTATATATATCTATATATATTATTATTATATATATATATATACATATATATTATAAACGGTATTATTTTAACATATATAGGGAATATGCATGCATGCGCGTATACAGTTATGCATAAACACGCGAATTTATATTACAAATGATATGTATACATGTATGCATGTGAATGTGTCTCTATTCAGAATGAAAGAGCACCAAAACTCACAAATTTAGTTACAGCAATATGAAAATACCCTCTGAGTACTTAAGACAACTCTGGTCTTTGGGTAGTTTACCTCAACATTTATATAAAATATATATATATATATATATATATATATATATATATATAATGCATATATATGTGTGTATATGCGCGCACGTGTGTGTACTGTATGAGTATATGTGTGTTTGTGTAGAAGGGTGTATTTACTAAGTAATGTGATAACGGAATACGAATGTTGCCGTAATCTCACTGTAAACTATAATTTAATCTGCTCTCTCTCTCTCTCTCTCTCAACGACTCCGTCCTATAAAACCGCAATTTTTCAATGTTATCTCCATTTTAAGCATTAACGGTCTTTCCGCTAGTTCGGTAACGCAGCCTTTAGTTTGCTGTATTCCATCCATACTGTATGTATTATTCAACACTGCAGGTCATTCTCCTGACGTCAGCGCATAACACGAAGAGTTGTTGGTGGTTTTGTAACTGACCGCACGAAGGCAATTCATTTCTTTTTTTCGAACTTAGTATTTCCTAGTGTTTGTATGTAAGTAATAATAATAAATTTACTTCAACACACAAGGTCATATACATGGAATATACAAAGTATAGACAATAACATACACAATCCAGATGCATGGGATAACATGATAAAAAATGATTAATCGGAAATATCCTTACAGTTGCTGAAGTAGTATAATAGATAGTAATCATAATAATGGTAATAATAGTAATCATTGAGAATAGTAAAAAGTAAAAAAATAAAAAAAAATATAACAATTCGTGAACAGATTGTTTATAACTGAATTCCAGCTAGGCGTATGTTCGAACACAGTTTTATCTGCATAGTCATATTCGTTCGTTGTACAACACCATGTCTCTTCATATTGATAAAATTATATTGAAAAATTTTCACACTTCGCTTCTGGATAATTCAGGTGCGTCTTGACAAGGAACAGACCAATTAGGTAATCTTGTAGTAAATACAGGTAATGAAGAAGTATTTATATTTTTTATAAAACGGGGCTCGGCCCAGAATGGTTTGACAGCTTAAAAACAGCTTAATCAGTTCTAAAGAGTTATGCCGTCAACAGACATTGTGTTAAAGGGTACAAAAACAAGCTCTTAAATAGTGGAAAGGCATAAAAATTAGTTCAGAATATGCCAAAACTTGTCGCGGGCTAGAGAGCAAAAGGTATAGAAATTTTGTATTTTACAACAATGTTCACTGATCATATAAGTGAAAGGTCAACTCGATGTGTACCATATTAAGAAAGTAGTTGTGTTTATAAGAATAATTTCTGCGTGATCATTGCATTCAAGACTCGGTATTATTTCTTCTATGTCTTATGTAACGACAGACATTAAAGGATGATGACGGATGCATATTTTATGCGATGACCTGAAGGACTCTAACCAAAGATAGTAAAGAGGGCGTTTGCCTCGGTTTAAATGGTTCGTACGATGTTTCCTCTGCTCCATTCAGTTGCCGTGTACTTGTACATCTGTTAGATTTGCATTTAATGTCAATCTAATCGATTTACGTAAGATATTGGAAGAACGAAAAACTTGAAGGGAAATTTGATTTCAGCATGGGAATAATCATCAGGTGCACAGAACGGATATGAGAGAGCCTTAGTAATAATCAATTTAACAGAAGATTAGGCAGCGGATGCTCACCTGTTCACGTTAATTAAAGAAAAAACCTCTCGCTTTACACTTATGTCTCTAATATATAATGAAATATCGAGTTGAACAGCACATCACACTGGAAAATTCTGGTTTGGACATTTTCCTTTGTTATTTTTTTTTATGGACAATATCTCAAGGCTAACGATTTTAAGTGGAACCAGTAGCGGACATTCCCATAATACGACAAAATGATGCTTCTTTAAATATATACAAATATCTTCGTTCTAGGCATTAATGATGAACTTGAAAGTGATTACATTAAATACACGATTTTTTTACTGTTTTATGTGTAGCAGGTAAGCTTTTTTAAGTTATTATTTTGTTTAAGAAATAAATCTATGATGATAATGGCATCGGCAACTCAACTCCAGTGAGGCTACACGGTCTGTCTAAAGGCGTATGTTGCGAACCTCTCCCAAGGGATTTTGGCCCCGACAGCCCTTCGGTTTAGTGACTACTGATCAAACCAGACAATTTGACTTGAAAACCCCAAAAGGACATTATACTAGCAATCTACAAGTATGATGACGTCACGGAACTCCACGCGCTGGAAAACCGGGTAGGCTGTGAAAGTTAATTACGGCCAGAGAGGAGTCGCTCTTTTCCTACTTTCATTAGGGGGAATTATGATGGCTTCTTAAACAAAAGAACATATAATTTTAAGTAGGTAATATTTAGTATATAAATCAGTGATACAATATAAGTAATATACATATCGTTACTTTAAATTATTTTTCTATATAGGGTTCTCGTAGCGTGTGTGAGAGAGAGAGAGAGAGAGAGAGAGACTTGAAGTGCAGTTGAAGACCCAATCACTATTGTAATCAGATTCATGCAGATAAATGCTGAAGCAAATTCAGGGTCGAATTATGTCTTCTATGTAGGAATACTATTTGCAACCGTCCTCTAGGCAAAGAGTTGAAAGCGAAAATGTCCGGATTTGTTTTCTAAGGCGAAAACTTCCGAGCCAATTCGAAGATAAATCAGTCATTTACGTGACTGAGAAATTATGAACATTATATTAACAGGATGCTATTATTACTACTACCACTACTACTAACACTAATACTACTACTACTACTACTACTGCTAATACCAACTCTCGCGTTAACATTTAATGAAAATAATGATAACCATTATTCTCATTACAGAAGAAGATTTCAACGAAAAATTACTCATAGAATCATATATTTTTTTAATAAAGGGCTTCGATGTGTCTTCTGCAATGTTGAACTCAACTAAATTAATAAATGAATATATGAATATACAGAGAGATAAATAAAGTAAATTAACGTAATAAACAAATAACCCAGTAAATAGGTAAACAAACAGATGAATAAATAAACAATTTGTTGTGTTTCATCCACAGTATCAGTCATTGAGGAATAAACAGACTTTACCAGGATTAAAAATATTCTCAGAGTAACTGAAATATGAATTGAAGATAGGCTGGTCGATATTTTCCATAACAGCATATATTCGGCCACTCACTCCCAGTATTTGGGACACTGAAAATCACAGTCGATGGCCTTTTGAGCTCACCTTGAGAAATAATCACTAACAGCCTCTTCACGCCCTTGTGCGAGGGCAAAAAATTCGGACCATTACACTGCCTGATTCGATGACCATAACACAATGTTCCCGATGGCATCCAGATCCGCGTCTGGAGTAAGGGCATTCCATTTGGCGTCAGAGTACCGAGCGTCCAGTGTACGTTGCAACGCCGGCACACAGTTGAGTCTAATATGCAGGACGACATCCTGCGGCGGGAACTTGTTGAGGTGGATCCAACACATCATCAAACATCTCCAGGACCTGAACTCTGCTGAGGACACCACAGCATTACATTTCTCAGGGGCAGCAGAGACAGGGACTTTGCCGGCACATGATCCAGTACCGAGAAGAGCATCCTGAAGGGAACGGATGGCACATTGCTGGTCTGCAATTAACGTCTGTGCTTGCATCACAGCCCGTGACAAGGCTGTGGCATTGCAGGAGAGCCACGCCTCGCCATGGCCTGGGCTGGTCGGTGTATCAGGGGCATGACTTGGTTCGAAACTCACTGCACCATATTAGGTTTGCAATGAGATGACGTCTTGGTGACAGGACTTTATTGTACGAGACCAGAGAGCCGGCCGACTTGCAAACGCATTGCGGGTTAATGCTCGGCAGTGCATTACAGACATATCGTACAATATATATATATACACACACACAAGTAGCCTTGGCCTATATTGGAGTCAATATTTCAAACGCCATTTTTGATCTATACATTAAAATAATTTACGTACAAAGGACTCTGAAAAACGTAACCTAACCATATGAATCAACTCCAATTTGTTTTCAGAAGGCAAGCATCAACGATTTCTATACCTTCGATAAATTCCTTTCTGCTAGTATTAAAATAAAACGAATTCATTAATTTATCCTATGTTAGGTAAAGCATAGGATGCGAAGGAGTCATCAACGTGATGTCATCAACATGTCTTTTCCAAACAATAACCTTGCTGGCGGGCGAAAAAGCCTTTCTGCTTCACTACTGTACCAGACAAACATTGACCATTGAAGTTAATTTGAAACCATTTATTTCTAAGCAGTGGTTCAGTAGTGTGTTGTTGTAGGATGAACAAATATGTGGGATAAGGGAAGCCTAGTATCCTGGCATCGTATTCCCAGTAAAACTGACAAGGAAAGGAGAAATAGTGGCTGACAGCCACTAACTGTCCAACTCCTGCAAGGATTAAAGAGAATAAGATGAAAGAGAGCAGTGGGACAAAGCACTTTGTAACCTGGACTACATTGCTCAGTAAATGAGTAATATTATTACCAAGTTCAAATGTCCCACACAATATCCCCGCCATGTCTACACTACCATTAAAAGTTCTTCTAACAACTGCCGAGCGCTACGTTCCAATAATATTTTCCCGCCGCTACCAACACATGAACAGAGGTTTTCGTCCATATGTATCTAATTCGTCCTATTTTTCGATTGGAAATTTATTTTCATGAAATAATATAATCTCATGCAAAATATTAAAGGATAAAAGCATTTTTCTATTGAAATATTCAGATTTACATATTTTCGTTGCTATCGTTTCAGAAGACTGCTCAAAATGTACGTGATTTCACTACATAGAAAATTTAAAACTTTACTACTCCACCGCATTCCCATATTATTATTTATTTTACCCATATACCAACAATAAATCCATAAAATTATGATTCCATGTTTTTACAGTAAAAAATAACGATAGACTTCACAAGAACAACAGTTGGGATTCACAGAAAATGGATCCAGATAAAGGACGAATTTCAGATTATTCCACTATTAACAGTGCAGTGACAGACAACTTGCTCTCGCGTGAAAGTTGTTTGAAACCACTAGATTCTAAACCTTTTTTGGAAAGCAAATTAATATTTATCTTATATTTAAATAATTATTGTTGCCATGAAATGTTTTTCTTTCTTATGGTAAGTGAAGTTAACAGACTGAAAAGCTTAAAACATAAGCAACTTTGAGAGTTTGTTTTCACATTTTGAGAAACTAATACAGCACTGCACGATAATACATATAAAATGTTAAAAGTAAGAAAGAAATCTTACCCTGCTATACATGTACAGTGTGCACAAAACACTTGACAAAGTTGAATTGGGTAGAATGTCATGTGCCATGTTCGCTTTTGCCCACCAGGTGGCCGTGACTTCGCACGCGCCAGATAGTCTTCATTTGTTTGCAAACCTAATCTCTCATATACATGCCTTTTGTAAATATCCATAAAAAGTTGAATGCTAAAAAACTTTTTAAAATATTAATTTTTTCCAAATTACCTTTCACAGACTGCCGATATTTAGTGGACAGTACAGTATAATACTCGCCACAGTTAATATTGTTTAAAATATCTAATGAAAAGGTAACATATATGAGATATTGCATGCTCAATGTAAGTGAATTAGTTCGATCATAAATGTAATATCAAGAGTTCTTTCTCTCTCTCAGATGGGTTTCAGAATCATCATTTATTTATATTTAAATCTGAACCTCACCCGAGGTATCAGGGTAATTAGAATGGCGAAAAAGTATAAAGTTGCTAATAATCAAATAAAATTCAGCTTAAACAAATCTTGCTTAAAGGGTGTTTTTCCTTAAGTTAAGTATATCTTAGTTTAACCAGACCACTGAGCTTATTAACAGCTCTCCTATTGTGGGGATCCTAACCACCCTATATCGAGAAATGAATTTCTATCACCAGAAATAAATTCCTCTGATTCCGCGTTGGCAGAGCATGGAATCGAACTTCGGACCACCGGAGTGGTAGCAGAGCTCGAAAACCACTCGTCCAGCGTAGAACTTCGATATTTCTCCTTACTACCATAGGTTCAATGAGGGGACAGATAGCCACTGAAGCTCTGTGGGTTGTATGGAATCACACAAAATTATTGTTCATTATAATATACAGTAAACTTAGCAAAATACATATAGTCTTCTTAACCTGTAGGGCGAAAGGAAGTACGAGGTTAAACTATATCATGTATACAAGGGATTTGCTCTGCAAAGCAAAATCATTGCATGAGAATATGAAAGCACACAGAGGAAGATAAAAAAAAAATAGACTCAGAGGAAGTAATACAACAAACATTCTGTTACTTTAAGTCAGCGGTTCCCAATTACTTTTGGCCATTACCCCACTTTTTCCAAAATCCTGACTAGCAGCAAGCTCGTTAACGACCCCCACACCATATTTATTATTTTGTACATGATTAATGTTTTATATTCATTTAAATTAGGTTTTAAACTTTTAATGTAAAATTTGTAAATGCTTTCTACAATTTTTACGATTTATCATTTGGAGCATTATCTATAATTTTAAAATCTTTTATATTTATTTTATGGTCGTTTTTTTTTTTACAGTGTTCCATAGGTGCTGAATAATGGAACACTGTAAAACCCATATTTACCTTTTTGGTTAAAAATAGCAATGGATTCTTTGCATAATAATGGGTCCGTCTTCCTCTGACCTCGGATCGGATATAAAAAAAAAAAAACCGTTACATGCGGCAGCCCTCCCCCCTACCCTCCCAATCTCCACCCTCCTCTTAGGTGTCAACCAATTGCCGGTGAGAGACACTGGACGTTCGCTCAGATTTAAATTTTTAATCTTTTTTTAACAATACATATGTGTAATATTATATTATTATATATATATATACTATATATATATTATAATTATTACTATTATAATATATTACAGCACCTGTCAAAATGAAAACTGTCATTAGCCCCATCAAATGCGAAATTACTCCCAGGGGGGTAATTTACCCATATTTGGGATTAAGTGATAAACTGTGAGAAAAAATGAAATCTGGGCCTATAAATAAAAGGAAGGACAAGTTACAGACAGACATACAATGTGATTTCACCCTTCAGGATACTAGGGAACCAGCTGCTGATAACAAGTCTAGAAAAACCAGAAGAAATTTAACATTTAAAACAGCATTTTTTCCGAAATTTCCCTTGACTTATGATGCAAATTTTATATATATATATATATATATATATATATATATATATATATATATATATATAGGATTAAGCTACAAGTGTCCTTTAATATCTAATTCGCTCTCTGTGGTTAAAGGCGCTTCACGATACGTCCTGATTTCTTAGTTCCTAGGTTCGGGCCCGGGAGCCGAAGAAATTATTATCAACTAGAAAAATTTCCCCTTAACATATATGGAAATATATTAATTACGAGGTAGAGCAAAATAGATATGAAAGGACATTTGTAGCTTAATGCGTATATATGAATCACGGTGATGTGATCAGACTCTCTCTCTCTCTCGCTCTCTCTCTCTCTCCGCTCTCTCTCTCTCTCTCTGTATATATATATATATATATATATATATATATATATATATGATATATATATATATCACAATGACAGCGGGCAGACAAGCCATACATTAACAGGGGTTCCAGCAAGACAACAGCTCACATGATCAATTTATTAAGAGACGTTTCGTCCCCAAAACATTGGCACATCATCAGTCTGGAATAAAATTTATTCTTTCAAAAAACATAAAGCTAAAGTAAAAAGTACAATCCAAAAATATGTATTATTCGCAAAAGCTTACAAGTATTATAAAACTACTTATCAGTTCAGTGAAGGAAGAGCAGAATGACTAGAAACGTGAGGACCGACCGAACTACACTTCAGGCCAACACACACACACACACACACACATATATATATACATATATATATATATATATATATATATATATATAGATAGATAGATAGATAGATATATATATACATATATATAAGTATATATATGTGTGTGTAGATGCATATGTGATAGTGATTGTCTCTTTCCTATATGGGGATGAATACATCTCATTCAGTTTGTAAGTATGCACAAAAGTACATAATACCCATGCACAGTTGGAGTGAACAGTATACTTATTTTTTCCGAACCATCTATAATACAAGAAGTGTCACGTAATACAACACAAATCCTCCCCATCTTTCAATGACATGACACCGCAATCTTCCCTTTACATCTTCCTTAGAAAGCGACTTTTTTAATCCATGCCAAATGGGGAGCGTGAAGGACGTTGGCGTAGATGCCGGGGAAGTCCTTGTTGCCGCAACCGTATCCCGTAGACACGATTCCACTGAGGAAGTATTTCTCCTCGTCTCCCTGATAAGTCAGTGGTCCGCCGGAGTCACCCTTCGGGAGCAGCGGAAATTGAAATGAGATTATGGGAATTATCTTCTTTTTTCGTTTCTTTAAATTTTACCAATAAAAAGTCACAGATACATTAATTGTAAAGTGGAACAAGAGTGATCACTGCTTATATCAACAACTCATGAAAAAAAAAAACAAAAAGAACTTGGAAAAATAATCATACATAAAATTAAAAAGGGGTGTTCTAATAACAGGACATTTGCAGCGGTCTACTTCCTGAAGTGACGTCACCTTTTGTATTTCTCATTTGTAATTTTAATTACCCTCTCCTTTAGCTGTTGGGGTTCGTTTACCTGAATTACAGCAATTCATTTCCTCTCCATTTACTAATTTTAGTTATTATCTATTCCAGAGTTTTTCTCAATTAATGAACAATGCTGAAGAGAAAATGTATGAATATTCAAATGGAAACTAAGCCATTTCTTCCATTGGTTTAGTTTTATTAACAAGATTTTGTCTTTCAGAGTTCAAGAAGATAGTGTATCGTTACGCCATAGCTATATAAAAGTGAACTCAACTTTCTTTAAGTTCTTTAGATATCTATAGACAAGAAAAAAGAGGGAAGAGGAGAGAGAAAAGACTTATTCTCTTCCAACAACAGACAAAAGTTCTCACCTGACAAGCGTCTCGGCCTCCTTGCTCGTGCCCAGCGCAAACCGTCTCCTGCCCGATGCCTCTGGGCCAGTGGACTCTGGACTGCCTCAGGGTTGAGTAGGCATTTTGACAGGTGGAAATCGGGAACATAGTGACGTCTACCTCCTGCAGGGCTGGACTCGGCCTTCCAGCTGGGGAAGATCGCAATGGCATCACTCTAACAAATATCAAGTGATCCACAAGGAGCAAAAGTCCTCACTGTCACAATAACAATTTCATGTATGATAACAAGAAACAAAACATATTTTGAGGCGGAATTACTTAATAGTACATAAAGAAATTTTCCAATATTACGGGCACATATATTTCTGTATTGTATGGGGATATGGGAGAGAGAGAGAGAGAGAGAGAGAGAGCAATAGTTACCGAACTGAGTGTCTCCCCATCCAGTTAGTTTCACGGTCCTTCCTGTCAGATTCCTCAAGATTTCGGCTCCCCAAGGTAAGCACACGGGAGATATATATCTCTGTAGAGAGGAATAATAAATTCGTGAGTGGTGACTGCGATCACATAAGTAAACTGAATTATGGCATAATCATATCAATAATCACTACAAAATAGTTCGTTGATGTTCCTACATCGTATAGGTAAATGGACTCTATACCTATACATATACATGTAGATGTATGTATACGTCAAGTATCCCCCAAAAAATCAGGATGTTTATCTGGTTGTCTACCATATGCTTATACTGACCTTCAGAATGACCTTAGTCGAGAGCTGCAGCAGAGCAAGGTCATGGTAGGCGACAGGGAATGAATAATTTGGGTGCCGAACAAGTTGCGAAATTTCGAAGTCCTCTACATTTGCATCGTCATTCTCACTTTCGTAGTTGTGTTCACCAAGCCTGACTGTGGTAGGTACCCTGTTGAAGATCAAGTGAAATCCTATTTTAACATTTCTTAGAGGCTTAAGTGAATATGAAGGTTAACGGAAGGTCAAGGCCATGGATCAAACAGTTCTTGCTTGGAATATATCACCTTACCTTTTTTTATTCGATTTTTCATACTTTATGTTTCCAAATAGATATGACGCATTTAGCAATACTTGTTGAAATCCAGAAGACTAGTCATTTGCGTATATATAGTCATAATTCAGAAATGGCCATACAGAACGCTTGGAGTCAGAATTACGAAGCTAGATATTATTGATATCATAAGGACTTCTTCATGCATTATTTATCCGAGTAAAGGGCGACTTTCTTGCAATTCTTCTGAAAGCACGTCAACGAACATTGTAGTTCTCTTAATAAGTCCACCTGTGTGGCTCATCAAACTAACGCTGACCAGTAGTAGCGAGGTTTTTCATAGAGACCCATGATAAAGGACAAGCTACATACATGTCATTACTTTGATGAGACGTGGAACGTGAATGAGCATGATATTTCAAAGATATTTCCAGGTTAACGGTCACTATATATCATTATTTAGGTAGCACTTAGCTTCCCCCACACAAATTATCATAGTATCAATCAAGCTATCAACAAACCAAAATAAAAATGGTATTCGTTCAATACGCTTTATCTAGAGCACCAATCATTAAAAAATAACCGAGACAGCTGAAACATCTCTAATGCAAGACCTATATAAAGTGTTGAAGTGGGGAAAACAAGAAGACTGAGGGATCTGCATGTTACACTAGCGACTCTAAAAAGAGACTTTCCAGTGCAATAAGCTAAGGT
>NC_087213.1:36921506-36956506 GCF_015104395.2 Macrobrachium nipponense
CAAGTGATTAAAATATTGAACTGCATTAATTCAAACATGTTGATCAAAAGTCAGCAATGATTCGCAATTAATGATATGTGATTCTGGTCACCAATGGATTTCCTTTTCTGTGAACCAGAAGTGATCTTCACTGACCCATTCGAAAGCGGGGGACCCACAGGGAGTCCCTGCATCGCCAAGGGCGGAGGACGCGGCCAATGCACCGAGATTTCGGAATGTCCAGGAATCAGAGACACTTTCAGAACCAACCCCCCTGCCAACTGTGGGTTCAACGGGAATTCCCCGATCGTGTGTTGCCCAGTTGAAGGTGAGTTACTTGGAAAAAACAGTTTGCTTTCAGAACTTCAGTCATCTTACCTGTTACTTTTAGATTCTTCATTAATCTGTCCTATATTTTGTCTTGGTAATTCTCATGTAAAGTACTGATGGAAAGTTTTCTGTGAACTATACTTAATTGTTACCACCTAGAAATACTAAACATTTCTAATCCTTTGACTTTAGTGAACTGTATAAGTGCAATGTTACAATATTTATGATATTTGATCTATTTCGTTGAATTGATTTCTGTTCCTTTCTGCTCATTTTCACAGAGGCAGCATCTGGAGATTCTGCCTTGGATATTTCGACTCCAAGTTCATCTTCAATCACCAGTAAGTAATGTTGTTATTACAATAATTCTTTAAGGCTGCAGGTCTGATGATTTTGATTTCATGTCTAATGTACCTATATCCACTATTTCTCTTACTTGGTTTTTGTTGTTGTTGTTGTTGTTCTTATGGGGAGTTAGGAAAGGCCTTTGAAAGGGCCTAAAAAGGCCCGAAAAAGGTTTTTCGCGTTGAGTTAAAGATGCGGGAATTTTCATATAGGATACTTATGAATTATTTATTTGAATGAAAATTTAAAAAACAAATAATGTGCTTGTTAAGCAGTGCAGAATAATTATTTCTAATAAAGTATAACGTATCTATTTTAATTTTCGTTGGTGAAACAAGGCTCTATTTAACCAATATAATCCTTATAACTTAAGCATGAGGGGAAAATCTAGCATGTATTCCGAGTAAGCTGGAGGTCGGATGACACCTTGTTTTTCATAATAATTACCACTTTTGCCTGGGGTGAAAAACGTAATGTGATTTCCGTGTATTCACTTACTCGGGGAGTAAGCCTACAAACAACTACTTTTGTTGTTGTGGCGGTTTTTGCTTGTTGTTGTGGTTCCTGTTGGGGGAAGGGGGCGTGTGGGTGGGGGTTGTTGTTAGGGAAGCCCTATGGAAGAGCCAATGAGTTTATGAAAAAGGTGTTTCGTGTTGGGTTAAAGATAACAGGAATTTTAGGATACGATATTTATGATTTATGTATTAGAATGAAAATTTCAAAAATAATGTGCATGTTAAACAGTATGGAAAAATTATTTATAATAAAATATTGCGTATTTATTTTAATTTTCGTTGGTGAAACAACGCTGTATTTGACCGTAGATTTTAGCATGCACCCAAAGTAAGTTTCTCTGAGATTCTTACATGTTTACACTATTGATGATAAAAATGAATATTATCATTATTTTCGCTGATAAAAGTTTTGAATATACATAGTATATATTTACTCAGTGAACTGTCATATTCACTTCAGCATGCGGTCGAAGTGCTGTCAAATTCATCTTCCCGAGGTTTAGGAGAGCTAAGGAATTGCTTAAGGAATTTGCGGCTCCTCCAGATATTACCGCAAGGCCACCGGTTGTCGGGGGATTTGAGTCACAGAGGAATGCGTGGCCATGGATGGTGAGTGCGGCCAAAATTTGATTAGCAAGTTGATGTCAAAGTAAATGAAAAGTCTTATTACTTGTCATAAGTGTCGTTAGAATAGTTTCTGAGATTTTGTAGGCAACATGATTTCCCATTGAGTCTAACTTTTACCACCTGAAGACTATCAGGGGATGAAAGAATTTTGTGTAACTGTATGATAACGGCACTTAATATTGCATGAAACCCAGATAAAGAGAGCAAATGACAAATCCTTTTTTCTAGTTCAGTCTTTACTGTTTAATCATCTAATCGGCACAAAAATCCTCAGGCACTCATAGGGATCAAGAAAGAAGATGGCTTTGACTGGTTCTGTTGAGGCGTTCTCATCAATGACCAATGGGTTCTTACGGCAGCTCACTGCTTGGACACTAGGTAAGCTCTCAAGTCCTTTTTATGAACATATTCTTGGATCTGTTTATTTTCCTTCCCTTTGTGTAAATCTCTGCAGGTCGTATTCATGCCTGATATCTCAAAAGCGTAGTTGATGAATGCAGTGGGAGATGTAAAGAATGGAGTACGCTTCAGTCGACATATATATTAAAAGCAATTACTACACCAAGAAACGAAGCCGAATGATAAACGTTAGTGTGAAATTGCTGTAGTTTAACTTAGAAAAACAGCACTTCATTCAAGTCTTGAGGGTCATATACTTTGGCCTTATTTCTTTGGAGACAACTCAGAAGTAGAATCAAAATGTAATAAATAATGAATCTATTATAAAAAAAAAAATAAAAAGCTTGCACACTAACATTTTGCTGTTTTTGAGCCAGTATCCGTTGATAGTGAGGTGTACCCTCAGAAGGCGGAAACGTGGAAGATAAAAAAACCAAGGCCACCTGCTTAACAAGGAATTATAGTAATTTTCAGATGAATATGCATCTCGCTTTTTAAATATACCTCGAGGAGAGAAACGAGATACAAATATCTTTGAAATATTATACTCATTCATGTTCCACACAGGTGGACTTATTAAGATAACTACAATGTTCGTTGACGTGCTTTCAGCAGAATTGCAAGAAAGTCGCCCTTTACTCGGATAAATAATGCATGAGAAGCCTTATGATATTAATAATATCTAGCTTCGTAATTCTGACTCCAAGCGTTCTATTTGGCCATTTCTGAATTATGACTATATATACGCAAATGACTAGTCTTCTGGATTCCAGCGAGTATTGCTATATCCGTCATGTCTATTTGGAAACAGTGTGAAAAATCCAATAATAAAGGGTAAGGTGATATATACCAAGCAAGAACTGTTTGATCCATGGCCTTGACCTTCCGTTAACCTTCATATTCCTTAAGCCTCTAAGAAATGTTAAAATAGGATTTCACTTGATCTTCAACAGGGTACCTACCACAGTCAGGCTTGGTAAACACAACTACGAAAGTGCGAGTGACGATGCAAATGAGGAAGACTTCGAAATTTCGCAACTGGTTCGGCACCCAAATTATTCATTCCCAGTCGCCTACCATGACCTTGCTCTGCTGCAGCTCTCGACTAAGGTCATTCTGAAGGTCAGTATAAGCATATGGTAGACAACCAGATAAACATCCTGATTTTGTTTGGAGTACTTGACGTATACATACATGTACATGTATATGTATAGGTATAGAGTAAATTTACCTATACGATGTAGGAACACCAACGAAATATTTTTTAGTGATTATTGATTTGAGATTATTGATATGATTATGCCATAATTCAGTTTACTTATGTGATCGCAGTCACCACTCACTAATTTATTATTCCCCTCTACAGAGATATATATCTCCCGTGTGCTTACCTTGGGGAGCCGAAATCCAGAGGAACCTGACAAGAAGGACCGTGAAACTAACTGGATGGGGAGACACTCAATTCGGTAACAATTGCTCTCTCTCTCTCTCTCTCTCTCTCTCTCTCTCTCTCTCTCTCTCTCTCTCTCTCTCATATCCCCAAACAATACAGAAATATATGTGCCCGTAATATTGGAAAATTTCTTTTTTATGTACTATTAAGTAATTCTGCCTCAAAATATGTTTTGTTTCTTGTTATCGTACATGAAATTGTTATTGTGACAGTGAGGACTTTTGCTCCTTGAGCATCACTTGATATTTGCTAGAGTGATGCCATTGCGATCTTCCCCAGCTGGAAGGCCGAGTCCAGCCCTGCAGGAGGTAGACGTCACTATGTTCCCGATTTCCACCTGCCAAAGAGCCTACTCAACCCTCAGGCAGTCCAGCGTCCACTGGCCCAGAGGCATCGGGCAGGAGACGGTTTGCTCTGGGCACGAGCAAGGAGGCCGAGACGCTTGTCAGGTGAGAACCTTTGTCCGTTGTTGGAAGAGAATCAAACTTTTCTCTCTCCTCTTTCCTCTTTTTTTCTTGTTTATAGATATCCCAAGAACTTAAAGAAGGTTTAGTTCACTTTTTTATAGCTATGGCGTAACGATACAATCTCCTTGAACCCTGAAAGACAAATAAACCAATGGAAGAAATGGCTTAGTTCCAAATCAGATATTCTTACAGTTTCTCTGTAGTATTGTTCATTATTTGAGAAAGAATCTGGAATAGATAATAACTAAAGTAAGTAAATAGAGAGGAAATAAATTGCTGTAATTCAGGTAAACGAACCCCAACAGCTAAAGGAGAGGGTAATTACAAATTACAAATGAGAAATACGAAAGGTGACGTCACTTCAGGAAGTAGATCGCTGCAAATGTTTCTGTTATTGCAAATCTGCCAAGAATTTTTACCCTCCTGTCTTTATAAAGCACCGTTTTCTAGTTTATATCTATTTTTCAGTCTTTTTTTTCATGAGTTGTTAATATAAAGGCAGTGATCACTCTTGTTCCACTTTCCAATTAATGTATCTGACTTTTTATTGGTAAAATTTCAAGGAACGAAAAAAGGAGATAATTCCATAATCTCATTTCAATTTACTCTGCTCCCGAAGGGTGACTCCGGCGGACCGCTGACTTATCAAGGAGACGAGGGGAAATACTTCCTCAGTGGAATCGTTTCTACGGGATACGGTTGCGGCAACAAGGACTTCCCCGGCATCTACGCCAACGTCCTTCACGCTCCCCATCTGGCATGGATTAAAAAGTCGCTTTCTAAGCAAGATGTAAAGGGAAGATTGCGGTGTCATGTCATTGAAAGATGGGGAGGATTTGTGCAGTAGAATGTGACACTTCTTGTATTATAGATGGTTCGGAAAAAATGAGTAGACTGTTCATTCCAACTGTGCATGGGTATTTATGTACTTTTGTGCATACTTACAAACTGAATGAGACTTATTCACCCCTATATAAGAAAGAGACAATCACTAACACATATGCATCTACATTATATATACCTATATTATATATATATATATATATATATATATATATATATATATATATATATATATAATATATAATTTGTATCATAAGTCCAGGGAAATTTCGGAAAAATACTGTTTTGAATATTGAATTTCTTCTGGTTTTTCTAGAACCTGCTATCAGCAGCTGGTTCCCTAGTATCATCAGGGGTGAAATTACATTGTATGTCTGTCTGTAACTTGTTCTTCCTTTTTATTTATAGTCCAGATTCCATTTCTTTCATAGTTTATCACTTAAGGTAACAGAATGTTTGTTGTATCACTTCCTCTGAGTCTATTTTTCTTTATCTTCCACAGCGTGCTTTCATATTCCCATGTAATGATTTTGCTTTGCAGAGCAAATCCCTTGTGTACATGATATAGTTTAACCTCGTACTTCCTTTCGCCCTATAGGTTTAGAAGACTATGTATAATTCGCTAAGTTTACTGTATATTTTAATGAGCAATAATTTTGTGTGATTCCATACAACCAACTGAGCTTCAGTGGGTATCTGCCCCCTCATTGAACCTATGGTAGTTAGGAGAAATACCTTTTTAGCAAGATTTGTTTAAGCTGGATTTTATTTGATTATTAGCTACTTTATACTTTTTCGCCATTTTAATTACGCTTATACCTCGGGGAGTTTCAAATTTAAACATAAATAAATAATGTTTCTGAATCCCATCTGAGTATTCCTTTATGTACGCACGAGAGAGAGAGAGAGAGAGAGAGAGAGAGAGAGAGAGAGAGAGAGAGAGAGAGAGAGAGAATCTTTGATATTACATTTCTTATGATCTAACTAGTTCATGCTAGGACCTACTTACATTGAGCATGAAATATCTCATATATTTTAACTTTCATCAGATATTTTAAATAATATTAACTGCGGTGAGTAAAGTGTACTGCCCTTTATATATGGTAGACTGCGAAAGGTAATTTGAAATAATTTATATTTTGATTTTTTTTTTAACATTCAACATTTCATGGGTATTTGCAAAAGGCACGATTATGAGAAATTAGGTTGGCAAACAAATGAAGACTATCTGGCGTGTGCGCAGTCACGGCTACCTGGTGGGCAAAAGTGAACATGGCAGATGACGTTCTCACCTAATTTAACTTTGTCAAGTGTTTTGTGCACACTGTACATGTATGGTAGGGTAAGGTTTCTTTCTTGCTTATGACATTGTATATGTATTCTCGTGCAGTGCTGTATTAGTTTCTCAAAATGTGAAAAAAAATATTCTTTTCAGTTTGTCAACTTTATTTACCATGAGAAAAAAAAAATCATTTCATGGCAGCAATAAATAGTTTAATATAGGATAAATGTTATTTTGCTTTCCATAAAGGTTTAGAATCCAGTAGTTTCAAACAACTCTCACATGAGAGCAAGCTGTCTGTGCCGATGGTCTGTTAATAGTGTCAGGGGCGTCATTTCATTTTTCCTTGGGAGGGGCAACAGTTTATTTGAGGCACCCCCTCTTTTGAAAGGGGGGGGGGGGGGGGGGGGGGGGGGAGGTGTGGCGAGCGAGACGAGCCTAATCAGCTGGGGGGTCCGGGGAGCCGCTGGAAGGGCCCCCGAGAAATATTTTGAAATATCAACAAAATAGGAGCAATTTGAAGCCACTTGCAAAGGAATTTTGAAGAATTTTTATTCCCTACAAAATGCTGTACATCAATTTTTGAGATAATAAATGAAGATGAAAAGGTAGTGAAAATTTCTAAACAAATCAAGTTATGAACGTAGTATTGGTCCTAGAATATCTGCAATATAACACGTTGCATTAAATACCGCTCACTACCCACACAAGGGTCATTCAGGAAAACGAGAAATGTTGATGTGAGCAGGAAGATCTTAAGCTTGGTGAAATGTATAGAGATAAAATGGTACGTAATTTTAACAAGGTTCATCTAAGGAAATTTCAAAATAAACATATGGTTCATGTTTTTCAAATATTATCTACTACATTAGTGGATACCTCCTTGATCTTAATTTTGCAAAATTATTAACCAGAATGTCATAGTTAAGATTTCTAACAAGCTCCTTTTCTGAGGCCATGAGAAGCAAGTCATTCAAACGTTCATTTTTTTTTTTTTTTATATAGAAGTTCGTAGATACGTTTTCATTAAACTAAGCACTGAAAACAGTTGTTCATTTAAGAATTTCTGAGTAGGCATATTCTGATGGTTTGAGTTCATCATACAATTCAAACAAATTCTTATGCTTTTCATTCTTTGTTAGAAAGTGACGTTTTGCTACAAAAATTTGGGCATCTGTGTATATCCATATAAAACTGCAGTATGGTGGACAGTTTCTTATTATTTAAAAAGTCGTTAGAATTACAGTGAAGTGCATTGATCGCCGCTATCAGTGGCATATTATGAGTGAATCTATTATCCATCACAGAGAGAAATCTGTCTAATATGTCTAATATCTGAGTGATATCTCAGGAGCAAGACTTGTTTTGTCCTCACTCATTCTTACACTTGAATCAGTTAAAAAGTCCTTTAACTTGGATGAGATCTGGATCCTCTTGGGTCTGCCTACTTGACTGGAGTCTTTCAAATTTGTATCAATCTCATATGTAGCAAAAAAAAAAAAAAAAAAAACAAAAAAAAAAAAAAAAAAAAAAAATCTTAGCCTTGTCAAAGATATGAGAGAAACCTTTATCTGTTCTCAAGACCTGTAGTTCTTTAATAGTATGAGAGAGCGAAAGCTTCAAATAGCAATAATTCCTTTGCTTGTAGCTGGTCTGACAAGCTGCTGGTAACTTTCAAGACTTGTTTTGCAACATGAAGGCTCACTACAAACTTGAAAGACAGCAACTGCTTGTAGAGTCTACTTACTGCAGCTGCAGCTTCTGAATCAGAACTCTCTTTAACTTTGTGAAGAAGCACAGCTAACAAACTTACCGATAATAATAAGACCATCTTTTTATAGTAGGTCTTTCTGTCAAAACTTGCAGGTCTTCTGCTTTGTGTGCCTCTATGAAAAGTTGGTACCTTTTATTACTGTTAGTTATGAATGTGTAATTATTATATTTTATGTATTATTTATATTGTTTGGAACATGTTAAAAATAACTATTTTGAATTAATCCTTCTCTACACTTCAAAGTGATAATAATTATAAAATAAATATATATACATACAGATTTTTCCTATCGTTGATTTGGAGGCCCCCTAGAAAGCCTGGGGGAAGCGGGAGGGCGGGGGCCCCTCACTCCCCTTCCGCCCCCCAACCCAAATGACGCACCTAATTATAGGAATGGCCGCTAATGATTCCACTTAAAATTGTTAGCCTCGAGATTTTTATCTAAAAAAAAAAAAAATAAAAATAACAAAGGAAAATATCCAAACCAGAATTTTCCAGTGTGACGTGCTGTTTAACTCGATATTTCGTTATGCATTAGAGACAGATGTGTAAAGCGGAAGATTTCTTCTTTAATGAATGTGAATAGGTGAGCATCCGCTGCCCAATCTTCTGTTACATTGATTATTACTAGTGGTCTTTCATTTCCGTTCTGTGAACTTGATGATTATTCTCATTCTCAAATCAAATTCCCCTTCAAGTTTTTCGTTCTTCCAACATTTTACGTTAATCTGTTAGATTGCATTAAATGTAAATCTAACAGATGTACATGTATACGGCAACTGAATGGAGCAGAGGAAACATCGTACGAATCATTTATACCGAGGCAAGCGCCCTCTTTACTATCTTTGGTTAGCAATCCTTCAGGTTATCGTATAAACTATGCATCCGTCATCATCCTTTAATGTCTGTCGTTGCATAAGACATAGAAGAAATAATACCGAGCCCTGAATGTAATGATTACGCAAAATTACTCTCATAAACACAACTACTTTCCTAATAGTACACACATCGAGTTGACCTTTGACGTATATAATCAGTGAACATTGTTGTAAAATGAAGACTTAAAATGTCTATACCTTTTGCTCTCTAGCCCACGAGAAGTTTTGGCATATTCTGAACTAATTTTTATGCCTTTCCACTATTTAAGAGCTTGTTTTGGTACTCTTTAACATAAAATCTGTCAACCCATTCTTGGCCGAGTTCCGTTCATTACCTGTATTTACTACAAGAATTACCTAACTCGAGCACACACCAAGCTGGAATTCAGTTGTAAACAGAGAGAGAGAGAGAGAGAGAGAGAGAGAGAGAGAGAGAAATAAGGGTGGAAAGCATCGTTCAACCCTTAAACGCCGAAGCGGTAAAACACACTCACACACACACTATACATATATATTATATATATATATATATATATATATATATATATATATATATATATATGTGTGTGTGTGTGTGTGTGTTGTGTGTGTGTGTGTGTGTGTTGAAGTAAACTACTCGGAAGACCATAGTTATCTCAAGTACTCAGAGGGCATTTTCCTATTGCTATAATTAGATTTGAGTTTTGGTGCTCTCTCACTCTGAATAGACACACACATTCACATGCATACACAAATTATATATGATATAAACGTGTCGCTTATACATAACTGTATGCACACTTGCATGCATACATATTTCATTATAATTATATATGATATATATCATCATCATCTGCCGTTTATAGTCCACTGCAGGACAAAGGCCTCAGACATTTACTTTCACTCCCTTCTGTTTATGTTCATTCTATGACATTGAATACCTGCAAGTTTTCTTATATAATATATATATATTAATATATATATATATATATATTATATATATGTATGTATGTATGTATGTATGCGTGTATGTATGTCCACACAAACATATAGATATAAATTTCATTGAGTGCATCAAATAAACATGCTCTTTTGATTAATTTATCTCAACATAATAAATGAAAAACTCGAGGGATTACATTATGTAATAACGTGATCCTTATAATGAATACACTGGCCACAGCGCAGGCTATTGGAGGTTTTCCAAAAAGTGCGAGATGGTAAGTTCTGGCTCTGGCGAGTAGTGTAACGCATGTCACTGGAATCCAGTGCTACAGTTTCATCTCGAATTCGTTGTGAGTTTTTGACACATCTGTCATGTTACTGCGTTTTCCTTGACTCCTCTTTATCGGTTAAAGAGTCTGTCGCATTATTTGGAATAAGCAAGTTTTAATGAGAATGTATGTCTGCCCTTTATACCGGAGAATATGACTCTCTATGGTAATGGATGAACAGCGATATCTTAACCTTGCAAGAGGTTGAGCTGATGAACGCTGGCAACTCACACTGAAGCGTCTGATATAAAGAGGGTTTCAAGTGACCGAGAGCATTGTTTTCCACGATATACTATGTGTTACTGAACCCCACATCAAAGTGAAGTTTGATCTTGTTTTTGTGCTGTTTTGTCAGTTATGCCACCGTTCATATACTTGCACCTTATATTGTCGATTATTGTGGGAATCATTCGCGCTCAAGGTCAGTAAAAAGTTTAAGTGCTTGTGATGGTGCGTCAGTTATTGCCATTAAGAATACTGAATTATTTGTGGATATTGATAACATTCTTACAAAGCTTGCATTTGCATGGAAAGCCATACGAAGGGCATCATGGCCAAGAAAAGTAATTTGTAAGTGGAAATTTGTGTATACACACACTCACACACACACACACACACACACACACACATATATATATATATATATATATATATATATATATATATACTATATATATATATATATATATATATATATATATATATATATATATATATATAAATTATGCAATTGTAATAGCCACAATGCCCTCTTCAATATATATATATATATATATATATATATATATATATATATATATATATATATATATATATATGTAATTGTAATGGCCACAATGCCCTCTTGACTTCTTGAATTCTTTGCTCATTTTTGGATACGCTTGTCACTAGAAAGCCTGAAGATCTAAGTTCAAAGAAAATTGGAGAAATTGTGATGTCAGGTACCGGGAAACGAACCAAGGTCCTATAATCACAAAGAGGTCACGTTCCCGACCTGTCCACGAGAAGGAATGAAAATCTACTCCCTCCCATACATACATATTCCTGCGTTTTTAGATATACTTATTATTGAGCTGGAATAGACCTATCTTCACCATCGTAGCAAAGTGGGCAATCATTTTTATTGCTTTTTTAGGCTGGAATATATATGTAGAATCTACTGGTCACTTTTTTTTAGCAGATACATATGCAATTGTAATGGCTACAATGCCCTCTTAACTTTTTGAATTCTTTTTTTGGGATATCACATCTGGGACAAATATACTTATAAACCACATTAGATGTATACTTGCCCCAGATGTGATATGGGAAATCATGTGGGATCCACGAAGCGTCTTCCTAGGGTAGAGTCGAGCCTCATAGCGGGGTTAGTCACAGAACGAGATGTCGCCTGTCCAACCCAGATGCATCTAATATATAAAACCATTCTTTAAAATGTGAAACTAGCATCGAATACAAAGATTTCTCTATAATTGGACAGGTCAACAACTCTAAAGACTTATTTATTTTAGAGATGTTGAAAATAAAACAACTCGTTCCTGTTTTAAATACCCAGTCCTCAGCTGTTCAGCTTTTTTCATCTTGACTTTGTTGTTGTTCTCAACATCTGTTATTCATTACTTTTCGTTTCTGCTTCTAGTTTTACCCTAGATTTCGCTCAGGCAAGTTAGCATCTCTCTTTCGTTAGTTATTTATTTATTATTATTATTACTATTTTTATTTTTAAAGATAAAACCTTGTCAATAAACATTGCTTAAGTGCAGATTTTTTAGTGTAACTTTTGTTTTAACGTAACTTACTGCATGTGTATGGTTTCCTGTTACGTTGACTTATAGATAACTATTATTTTTAATTTTTTAAAAGTAAAAAAAGAATATTTTACTTATATCAATTATAGAACTCCTTGAGGATGCAATAATGTATTGTGAAACGTCGGAATAAATCTGTCATAATGTCCAATTACTGTCTGTTCCTGCCTGCCTTCATCTACACACACACACACACACACACACACACACACACACACACACACATATATATAATATATATATATATATAATATATTTATATATATATATATAATATATATATACAGGGTGATTGAAAAGTAACTCCCTATTTTTAAAAAATTATATAATTTTTATATGCAGTTATATTTTGTTAAAATCTTTAATGTATGTTCCTTAATATATGACAATTTAATTGGTCTTTCTTATCACTGTGTACGAACTGTGCTGAAGAAGCATCTTAAATGGCGTGCTTGGAAGCCGCATTATTGCCAAGTACTATCTGCCGAAGACTGCGACATTCGCATGGAGTTTTCAGAAATTATGTTGGCTTGGTATGAGGGTTGGCCAGGTCTTTTTCAAAATATCCTTTGGAGTGATGGAGCAGGTTTTCATATCGGTGGATTTGTGAAAAGCCACAACTATCATTACTGGGCAGAAGAAGATCCTCGAATTATCTCAGAAAATTTTCAGAATCGGCCTAAGATAACAGTATGGTGTGGAATGACTTCAGATAGGATTGTGGGCCCCTTCACCTTTCGCAATACCATGAATGCGGAAAGGTATCTTACTATGCTGCAAGATGAAATCTGGCCAGTTGTGAATACTTGGGCGAATATTGAAGACTTGATTTTTATGCAAGATGGTGCACCACCATATTTTGCTATTGTTGTTCGTGAATGGCGGAATGAACATTTTCCTGCGTTCTAACTGAAGTCAGGTCACTGTCCAGACCAGGTCTCTGGCCGGCGCTTTCCCACCACAATCTCTATTCTTGTGTGGGGTCGAAGCATCTTTCCCCAAAGTCTATGACCAGAGTCTGGCGCTACTTTAAGTCTCTGATCGTCAAAGGACAAAGAATAGGAGACCATGCACTTTGTGTACAATGTCTGTGTTCCCACAGTGCCAAGGTGTCACACTGTAATCAGTTTCAAGTCCCAAGGTGGAAGATTGAAGAGCTGCTGTTATCTATTATTTTCCCATAAGGGGCTTAACATATTCTGGGTTTTACATAGTGGCAGTAATTGATTTGTGAACTAACGTAATGTTTAGCTAATGTGTAGATATTGTCTAACTTAACTAAGTGTAACATTGCACTTCTTGTTAGATGTCAGTTAATTTCTAAAAGTATATTTATACTTTGCACAGCCACATACGTAACAATATATACATATATATTTATATATATATAATATATATATATATATATATATATATATAATATATATATATAGAGAGAGAGAGAGAGAGAGAGAGAGAGATAACTATAAAAACCTATAAAACAATATTTGAAAGTTGCAACCATATATCTCGAGCACTTCCTTCTGTGTTGCTCGAAATGTATGGTTCCAACTTTCAATAGTGTTTTATGGTATTTTTATATTCACATTGTACTGTTGTATTACAGTAAACGACATTCTATATATATTATATATATATAATATATATATATATATATATATAATATATATATATATATATATATATATATATGTGTGTGTGTGTGTGTGTGTGTGTATTTGTGTAGTATATATGTATGCAAGTGATTAAAATATTGAACTGCTTTAATTTAAACATGTTAATCAAAAGTCAGCAATGATTCGTAATTAATAATATGTGATTTGGATCACCAATGGATTTCCCTTTCTGTGAACCGGAAGTGATCTTCACTGACCCATTCGAAAATGGGGGACCCAAAGGAAGTCCCTGCATCGCAAAGGGCGGAGGAAAGGGCCTATGCACCGAGATTTCGGAATGTCTAGGAATCAGAGACACTTTCAGAACCAACCCCCCTGCCAACTGTGGGTTCAACGGGAATTCCCCGATCGTTTGTTGCCCAGTTGAAGGTGAGTTTCTTGGAAAAACTATTGTTTGCTATCAGAACTTTATTCATCTTCACCGTTACTTTTAGCTTCTTCATTAAGCTGTTGTTTATTTTGTCTTAATTCTCATACAAAGTACTGATGGAAAGCTTTCGGTGAACTATACTTAGTTGTTACCGTATAGAAATACTAAACATTTCTAATCCTTTGACTTTAGTGAATTGTATAAGTGCAGTGTTACAATATTTATGATATTTGATTTATTTCATTTTATTGATTTCTGTTCCTTTCTGCTCATTTTCACAGAGGCAGCTTCTGGAGATTTCACCTTAGATATTTCGACTCCAAGTTCATTTTCAGTCGCCTGTAAGTTATTTTGTTATTACAATAATTCTTTAAGGCTGCATGTCTGATGATTTTGATTTCATGTTTAATATATATCTGCTATTATCGCTTACTCGGGGAGTAAGCTTACAAACCACTTTGTTGTTTTTCTTATGGGTGTTAGGAAAGGCCTTTGAAAGAGCCTAAAAATGTCTGAAAAAGTGTTTTGCGTTGAGCTAAAGGTGCAAGAATTTTAGAATAGGATATTTATGGTTCATGTATTAGAATGGAAATGTAAAATACAAATAATGTGCTTGTTAAGCAGTGCAGAATAATTATTTCTAATAAAACATAGCATATTCATTGGTGGAACAAGGCTTTATTTGACCAATATTGTTTACAACTTATGCGTGAGGGGAAAATCTAGCACACAACCCGAGTAAGCTGGAGGTCGGATGACGCCTTGTTTTTCATAATGATTAACACTTTCGCATGGGGTGAAAAGTGTAATGTGATTTCCGTGTATTCGCTTACTCGGGGAGTAAGCCTATGACAGCTACTTTGTTGTTGTGGTCGTTTTTGGTTGTTGTTGTGGTTAGGTGTTGTGGGGGGGGGGGGGGGGAGGTAGGATGTGGGTGTGGGTGTTGTTAGGATGGGTGGGGTTGGGGGTTGTTGTTAGGAAAGCCCTATTGAAGATCCAATATAATGAAAAAGGTGTTTTGTGTTGAGTTAAAGATACAGGAATTTTAGGATACGATATTTATGTTTTATATATTAGAATGAAAATGTTAAAAATAATGTGCATGTTAAACTGTATGGGAAAATGATTTCTAATAAAATATAGCGTATTTATTTTATTTTTCGTTAGTGAAACACCGCTGTATTTGACAGTTGATTTTTGCACACCCCGAGTAAGTTTCTCTGAGATTCTCACGTTTTCACTATTGATAATAAAAATGAATAATATTATCATTTTCGCTGATGAAAGTTTTGAATTTATATAGTATACATTTACTCAGTGAACTGTCATATTCGCTTCAGCATGCAGTCGAATCATATCTACATTTTCGCTTGTCGGGGGATTTGAGTCACAGAGGAATGCGTGGCCATGGATGGTGAGTGCGGCCAGAATTTCATTAGCAAATTGATGTCAAAGTAAATGAAAAGTCTTATTACTTGTCATAAGTTTTGATAGAAGAGTTTCTGAGATTTTGTAGGCAACATGATTTCCCATTGAGTCTAACTTTTACCACCTGAAGGCTTTCAGTGGATGAAAGAATTTTGTTAACGGTATGATAATGGCACTTTATATTGCATGAAAACCAGATGAAGAGAACAAATGACAAATACTTTTTTCTAGTTTAGTCTTTACTGTTTTATCATCTAATCAGCACAAATACCCTCAGGCACTCATAGGGATCAAAGAAGAAGATGGCGCTGACTGGTTCTGTGGAGGCGTTCTCATCAATGACCAATGGGTTCTTACGGCAGCTCACTGCTTGGACACTAGGTAAGCTCTCAAGTCCTTTTTATGAACATATTCTTGGATCTGTTTATTTTCCTTCCCTTTGTGTAAATCTCTACATGATATTCCAAAAGCATAATTAATGAATGCAGTGGGAGAAATAAAGAATGAAAGAATATGCTCCAATCGACATAACAATAAAAAAAAAGCAATTGCTACACCAAGAAACGAAACCGGATGAAAAACGTTTGTGTGAAATTGCTGTAGTTAAACTTAGAAAAACAGCCCTACATTCAAGTTCTGAAGATCATGTACTTTGGCCATTATTTCTTTTGAGACAACTCAGAAGTAGAATAAAAATATAATAAATAATGACTCTCTTATGAAAAAAATAAAAACCTTGCACACCTTAGCATTTTGCTGTTTTTGAGCCAGTTTCCGTAGATAATGAGGTATAACCTCAGAAGGCGGAAACATGGAAGATAAAAAACCAACTAAAGCCATCTGCTCAACAAAGAATTATACTAATTTTTCGATGAATATGCATCTCACGTTTTAAATATATTTAGAAGAGAGAAACGAGATATAAAAATCATAATGGTTTTTCTTACATTTAAAAAAAAGTGCTTCTCCACATATATACTATCTTATATTGTGTATGATTGAATAGACACACCCATCTACACACACGCATATACTCACACACACTAGCACAGTTACACACACTACACTCATAGCTTATATACGACCGTAAACGGTGTGAATTTTCAGTGCCCCTTAAACGATGAAAGCTGTCAAAGGATTAAGGTTATTAGTAAAGATGTGTGCAACTCACAAATGGATGGAAATCTGTGCTATTCCCCAACCAGGCAAAGACAATATCCTCAAGGTCACTGAAAGCTGTGGAAAATTAACAAATTACCTGAACTACTTTCCTTAGAAAAAAATCAAGCGTTATTGATATATAACACCTTAGCTTATTGCACTCTAAAGTATCTTTTTAGAGTCGCTAGTGTAACATGCAGATCCCTCAGTCTCTTTATTTTGCCCACTTCAACACTTTATATAGTAGGTCTTGCATTAGAGATGTTTCAGCTGTCTCGGTTATTCTTTAATGATTGGTGCTCTAGATAAAGCGTATTGAACGAATATCATTTTTATTTTGGTTTGTTCTATGGCATGACCCTGAAAAAATAGTCGTCTGATAATTTGTGTGGGTGAAGTGAAGTGCTACCTAAATAATATCTAGTGACCGTAAACTTGGAAATATCTTTGAAATATTATGCTCATTCATGCTCCACATCTCATCAAAGTACTGATTCAGACTATGACATGTATGTAGCCTGTCCCTTATCATGGGTCTCTATGAAAAGCCTCGCTAATGGCCAGCGTTAATTTGATGAGCCACACAGGTGGACTTATTAAGACAACTAGATCAGTCGATCTTTGCTTGGATAATGAATGCATGAAAAGCCTTATGATATAAATAATATCTAGCTTGACGATTCTGAAGATCTCACGATGCTTGCTATTAACTTTGACTCCAAGCGTTGACTCCAAGCGTTCTGGATTAAAACTATATATACTCAAATGACTAGTCTTCTGGATTTCAACAAGTATTGCTATATCCGTCATCTCTATTTGGAAACATAAAGTATGACAAATCGAATAAAAAAAGGTAAGGTAATATATTCCAAGCAAGAACTGTTTGGTCCATGGCCTTGACCTTCAGTTAACCTTCATATTCACTTAAGCCTCTAAGAAATGTTAAAATAGGATTTCACTTGATCTTCAACAGGATACCTACCATAGTGAGGCTTGGTGAACACAACTACGAAAGTGCGAGTGACGATGCAAATGAGGAAGACTTCGAAATTTCGCAACTGGTTCGGCACCCAAATTATTCATTCCCAGTCGCCTACCATGACCTTGCTCTGATGCAGCTCTCGACTAAGGTCATTCTGGAGGTCAGTATAAGCATATGGTAGACAGCCAGATAAACATCCTGATTATTTTTTAATACTTGACGTATACATACATCTACATGTATATGCTATAAGTATAGAGTACACTTACCTATACGATGTAGGAACACCAACGAAATTTCTAGTGATTATTGATTTGAGATTATTGACATGATTATGCTATAATTCACTTTACTTATGTGATCGCAGTCACCACTCACTAATTTATTATTCCCCTCTACAGATACATATATCTCCCGTGTGCTTACCTTGGGGAGCCGAAATCCAGAGGAATCTGACAGGAAGCACCGTGAAACTAACTGGATGGGGACACACTCAATTCGGTAACAATTGCTCTCTCTCTCTCTCTCTCTCTCTCTCTCTCTCTCATATCCCCATACAATACAGAAATATATGTGCCCGTAATATTGGAAAATTTCTTTATGTACTATTAAGTAATTCCGCCTCAAAATATGTTTTGTTTCTTGTTATCATACATGAAATTGTTATTGTGACAGTGAGGACTTTTGCTCCTTGAGCATCACTTGATATTTGCTAGAGTGATGCCATTGCGATCTTCCCCAGCTGGAAGGCCGAGTCCAGCCCTGCAGGAGGTAGACGTCACTATGTTCCCGATTTTCACCTGCCAAAGTGCCTACTCAACCCTCAGGCAGTCCAGCGTCCACTGGCCCAGAGGCATCGGGCAGGAGACGGTTTGCGCTGGGCACGAGCAAGGAGGCCGAGACGCTTGTCAAGTGAGAACCTTTGTCCGTTGTTGGAAGAGAATCAAACTTTTCTCTCTCCTCTTTTCTCTTTTTTTTCTGGTTTATAGATATCCCAAGAACTTAAAGAAGGTTTAGTTCACTTTTTTATAGCTATGGCGTAATGATACACTCTTCCTTGAACCCTGAAAGACAAATAAACCAATGGAAGAAATGGCTTAGTTCCAAATCAAATATTCTTACAGTTTCTCTTTAGTATTGTTCATTATTTGAGAAAGACTCTGGAATAGATAATAACTAAAGTAAGTAAATGGAGAGGAAATGAATTGCTGTAATTCAGGTAAAGGAGAGGGTAATTAAAATTACAAATGAGAAATACAAAAGGTGACGTTACTTCAGGAATTCGACCGCTGCAAATGTTTCTGTTATTGCAAATCTGCCAAGAATTTTTACCCTCCTGTCTTTATAAAGCACCGTTTTTTAGTTTCTATTTATTTTTCAGTCTTTTTTTTCATGAGTTGTTGATATAAAGGCAGTGATCACTCTTGTTCCACTTTACAATTAATGTATCTGTGACTTTTTATTGGTAAAATTTAAAGAAACGAAAAAAGGAGAAAATTACCATAATCTCATTTCCATTTCCTCTGCTCCCGAAGGGTGACTCCGGCGGACCGCTGACTTATCAGGGAGACGAGGGGAAATACTTCCTCTGTGGAATCGTTTCTACGGGATACGGTTGTGGCAACAAGGACTTCCCCGGCATCTACGCCAACGTCCTTCACGCTCCCCATCTGGCATGGATTAAAAAAGTCGCTTTCTAAGCAAGATGTAAAGGGAAGATTGCGCCCATCTGGCATGGATTAAAAAGGTCGCTTTCTAAGCAAGATGTAAAGGGAAGATTGCGGTGTCATGTCATTGAAAGATGGGGAAGATTTGTGCAGTAGTATGTGACACTTCTTGTATTATAGATGGTTCGGAAAAAATGAGTAGACTGTTCACTTCAACTGTGAATGGGTATTTATGTACTTTTGTGCATACTTACAAACTGAATGAGGCGTATTCATCCCCATTTACGAAAGAGACAATCACTAACACATATACATCTAACTATAATTATATAGTATATATATATATATATATATATATATATATATATATATATATATATGTGTGTGTGTGTGTGTGTGTGTGTGTGTGTGTGTGTGTGTTATGAGATAAGAATCTCGTATTTTATTGGTATGCGTGAAACCCGAAGCGTTAAGGCAAAATGATAACGCATCCAATCTCTCTCTCTCTCTCTCTCTCTCTAAGCGATCACCTGCACAGCCTCCACTCTCTCTCTCTCTCTTGACTCGCGGCCTCTCTCTCTCTCTCCATTCTAACAGGTCATCAAATGAGAGTCAGAGATATAGAAAAATATAACATTTATTTAACAATGGAAAGATAATAACTCAAGTCTCACAGACTAACTAATTTAATTAAACCCCCAGTATTTAAATAGTCTTAATCAGTAATTAGTCACACCAATTATCTCTCTTCCATAGGGGACTCTCTGTCCCCTAGGACTCTCGGTCCCCTTACCAGAATCGTCTGTTACAAAGACAGGAGAACACACAATTAAGTATACGCATTTATAAAGACAATAGCTTAAATGAAATATGACATTTTACAAGCAATCAACAAGCCACCCCTTTGGCTAAAGTATGGTAACACTTACCCATCTCCAGCCCAGAATATTACGCACAGAAATAAATAAACTTTCGCAGAGCTATTTCCAGCATTCTACCTTTCTCGCACAGACCTCTCTGAAAGTCTCCCCATAGACTTGGCTAAAGATGCCATTATCAATGGAAGAGGCGCACACATACATACGAACTCATACACTTTGTCAACGCCCCATGTAACTGGTCGCAGCCAGTTTTTCAAAGGCACTTGAACAAGACCCCATGAACTGACGAACATTGACCCACTTAAACTATGCATCAGAAATGATTTATCAGCTTTCTCAGGTCGTTGCTTCGGCTCTGTCTCTATGGGAAATCTGCACATTCCAAAAAGGTCACAGCACATCACATTGGCATATTAAACATATTAATTATAACCCCTTTCATCTCACTTATATATATATATATATATATATATATATATATATATATAATATATATATATATATACATATATATATATATATAATTTGCATTATAAGACCAGGGAAATTTCGGAAAAATACTGTTTTAAATATTGAATTTCTTCTGATTTTTCTAGACCTGTTATCAGCCGCTGGTTCCCTAGTATCCTCAAGGGAGGAATTACATTGTACGTCTGTCTGTAACTTGTCCTTCCTTTTATTTATAGGCCATATTCCATTTCTTTCACAGTTTATCACTTAAGGTAACAGAATGTTTGTTGTATCACTTCCTCAGAGTCTATTTTCTTTATCTTCCTCTGTGTGCTTTCATATTCCCATGCAATGATTTTGCTTTGCAGAGCAAATCCCTTGTATACATGATATAGTTTAACTTCGTACTTCCTATATGTATTTTGCTAAGTTCACTGTATATTATAGTGAATAATAATTTTGTGTGATTCCATACAACCCACAGAGCTTCAGTGGCTATCTGGCCCCTCATTGAACTTATGGTAGTAAGGAGAAATATCCTTTTAACAAGATTTTTTTAAGCTGAATTTTATTTGATTACTAGCTAATTTACTTTTTCGCCATTCTAATTACTGATACCTCGGGTGAAATTCAAATTTAAATATAAATAAATAATGATTCTGAAACCCATCTGAGTATTCATTTATGTACGCACGAGAGAGAGAGAGAGAGAGAGAGAGAGAGAGAGAATTTTTGATATTACATATCTTATGATCTAACTAATTACGCAAGGAAGTACTTACATTGAGCATGAAATATCTCATATATGTTAACTTTTCATCAGATATTTTAAACAATATTAACTGCGGTGAGTAAAGTGTGCTGCCTATTATATGTCGGTAGACTGCGATAGGTAATTTGAAAAAATTGATATTTAAATTTTTTTTTAACAATCAACATTTTATGGGTATTTACAAAAGGCACGAATATGAGAAATTAGGTTTGCAAACAAATGAAGCCTATCTGGCGTGTGCTCAGTCACGGCCACCTGGTGGGCAAAAGTGAACATAGGCTATGTGTATGGCTGGGTGAGGTTTCTTTCTAGCTTATGACCTTTTATATGTATTCTCGTGCAGTGCTGTATTAGTTTCTGAAAATGAAAAAAATATTCTCAAAGTTGCTTGTGTTTTAAGCTTTTCAGTCTGTTAACTTCACTTACCATGAGAAAGAAAAATATTTCATGGCAACAATAAATATCTAAATATAAGATAAATATAAATTTGCTTTCCAAAAAAGGTTTAGAATCCAGTGGTTTCAAACAACTTTCACATGAGAGCAAGCTGTCTGTGCCACTGCACTGTTAATAGTGGAATAATATGAAATTCATTGGTCCTTTATCTGGATCCATTTCCTGTGAATCCCAACTCTTGCTCCTGTGAAGTCTATCGTTATTTGTTACTCAATAAACATGGAATCTTAATTTTATGGATTTATTGTTGGTATATGGGTAAAAATAAATAATAATATAGGAATGTGGTGAAGTAATAGTTTCAAATTTTCTGTGTAGTGAAATCGCGTACATTTTGAGCAGTCAACGAAAATAGGTAAATCTGAATATTTCGATAGAAATTTTTTTTTCCTTTAATAGTTTGCATAAGATTATATTATTTCATAAAGATAAATTTCCAATTGAAAGAAAGGACGAATTAGGTACGTATGGATGAAAACCTCTGTCCGTGTGTTGGTACCGGCGGGAAAATATTATTGGAACGTAGTGCTCAGCAGTTGTTGGCAGACGAACTTTTAATGGTAGTGTAGCCATGGCGGGGATATTGTGTGGGACTTTTGAACTTAGTAATAATATTGGTCATTTACTGAGCAAGTGCTCTACCTTATACCTCCTGAACAATTTAGTCCAGGTTACGAAGTGCTCTGTCCCACTGCTCTCTTTCATCTTATTTTCTTTAAGCCTTGCACGAGTTGGACAGTTAGTGGCTGCCAGCCACTATTTCTCCTTTCCTTGTCAATGCCAGGATACCAGGCTTCCCTTTTCCCACATATTTGTGTATCATACAACAACACACCACTGAACCATTGCTTAGAACTAAGGCGCAGATTAACTTTATGGTCAACGTTCGTCTGGTACAATAGCGAAGCGGAAAGGCTTTTCTGCCCGCCAGCAGTCTTTGGAAAAGACGTGTTGATTACTTCACGTTGATGACTCCTTCGCATCCTATGCTTTACCTAACATAGGACAAATTAATGAATTCGTTTTATTTTAATACTAGCAGAAAGGAATTTTTCAAAGGTCTAGAAATCGTCGATGCTTGTCTACCGAACAAATTGGAGTTGATTCATACGGTTATGTTACGTTTTTCAGAGTCCTTTGTACGTAGATTATTTTAATGTACAAATCGAAAAGGGTGTTTGAAATATTGTCTCCAATACAGGCCAAGGCTACTTTTGTGTGTGTCTATATATATATATATATATATATATATATATATATATATGTATATGCATATCCAGGAATTATATGTAGAATAAGTTTGCCTCGAGATAAATTAGAGTCCTGACACCGATATATATATATATATATATATATATATATATATATATATAAATATATATATATATGCTTAAAAAATCACAGTAGATGCACGTGACTTTATAAATAAGCGAATACATTGTCAAGGAGCTAATGAAATACAATTGGAGAGAAAGGTCTCAGGTACAACACAAGATCAAGAATAGCAGATGGTTAATTGTCAAAAGGGTAAAAATTAAAAGAGATAATCCAGGATTATCGGATATCACACGGTCAAAAACCCAAACAGATTTGACCCTAACCGAAATTACAAAGTATCTTTACAGTCCAAAACATGTAAAAACTGAATATATTAATTTTGTTGCTTATATTTATCTACAACTTTTTTCATTATGAAAGCATCAAGTTTAAATAAACCAAGACTTAAATTTAGAACGGGGAATAATGCAAGCAGTTTTTTCAACATATCAGTGAGTGCAACCACACTATGAATTGGAAAGAAGCGAACGGGATCATGTTCTGTAAAGACAGCACAAAAAAAACATTGTTGGGTCATGTATAATAAAGAAAAATCGTGTAGAATTGAACGACAGCAACCCCGAGGTGTACAAATTGGATGAACTATACTTGTAAACAACATTTTTAGACAATTAGTTTTTATATAGTAGTACGATAGTTATGTTTATGTATTACTGCTACAGAGATGTCTTTGTAACAACTAATGATTTTTTGTATCACTTGACCCTAAGGAGGTGTGAAAAATACTCGAAGGCACCTGGTCGACTCCTTTTATGCCTTCCTTCAGCTCTACAACAATATATATATACAATTATAACAGCCACATTGCCCTCTTCACTTCTTGAATTCTTTGCTCTTTTTTGGATATGCTTGTCACTACAAAGCCTGAAGATCCAAGTTCAAAGAAATTTGAAGAAGAAATTGTGACGGTCGTTTCTGGGAAACGAACCCAGGTCCAATAATCTCAAAGAGGTCGGCAACGCGACCTCTTTGTGATTATTGGACCTGGGTTCGTTTCCAAGGACCGGACATCACAAAATCTTCTTCAAATTTCTTTGAACTTGGATCTTCAGGCTTTGTAGTGACAAGCGTATCGCGCCCGCCCCACCCCCCCAAAAAAAGAGCAAAGAATTAAAGAAGTTAAGAGGGCATTGTGGCTATTACAATTGCATATGTATCTGGTAAAAAAGTGACCAGTAGATTCTATATATATATATGTATATACAATGGCTTGCTCTGTTCATGGCCAGGTATCAAGATTCCATCATTATTCTTCAGCTGTTAATACCGACGGTACTTTCTTCAATCTTTATATAGTACACTAGCCGGCAGAGGGCGGGCAATCGTAGGCAGGGATTGTTTGACCCGCGGAAGAAAAGTAAGAGCATAATAGGAATACTCGTGAAAAGTTCTATCAGAATAATGCTTTCGTGTCTCCCTACAGCTAACATTAAAGAAGTTATGTGGCCCGATATTGGGCCGGATATTCGGATCAAAACGATTCCTGGATAAAATCATATCTTATATAATCGTTATTTTTTATCGCTGAAGAAAAGTAAGAGCAGATTTGGAATCCTAGGGAAAAGATGCTTCAGGATGATGCTTTTGTTTCTCTCTACAACTAATAGTAAAGAAGTTAATATGGCCCGATATTGGGCCCCATATTCTGATCAAAACGATACCCGGATAAAATCATATCCTAATATAATCGTTATTTTTCATCGCAGAAGAAAAGTAAGTGCAGGTTTGGAATCCTCTGGAAAAGTTGTATCAGAGTAATGTTTTCTTTTTTTTCTCTACGAATAATAATAAAGAAGTTAGCACAGCCGGATATCTGGATCAAAGCGGTACCCGGGTAAAAACTATCCCATATAAAATCTAAATATATGGTCTGACTTTGGTTCAATTCATTCCAGTAGTTTCGCCGACTATAGCGAAGATACATTCATACATACATAGTCCGGCCGCGTCAGCTTTATGGATAGCATATGTAAATACCTATGTTCTTGCGTTTTGTCTGTCGTGATTAGACATGACTTTTCGTAGATTGTAAACACTGAGTGTGCGAGTGCGTGGTCCTCCCCAAATTTCCATTCCAATCATAAGCAGTTCACATTTCAAATCAGAAAAATATCGACCAGCCTATCTTCCATTCATATTTCAGTTACTCTGAGAATGTTTTTAATCCTGATAAAGTCTGTTTTATTCCTCAGTGACAGATACTGTGGATGAAACACAACAAATTGTTTATTTATTCATCTGTTTGTTTACCTATTTACTGGGTTATTTGTTTATTACGTTAATTTACTTATTTATCTTTCTATCTATTCATATATTCATTTATTTATTTAGTTGAGTTCACCATTGCAGAAGACACATCAAAGCCCTTTATTAAAAAAATATATATAATTCTATGAGTAATTTTTCGTTGAAATCTTCCTCTTTAATGAGAATAAAGGTTATCATTATTTTCATTAAATGTTAACGCGAGAGTTGGTATTAGCAGTAGTAGTAGTAGTGGTAGTATTAGTGTTAGTAGTAGTGGTAGTAGTAATAATAGCATCCTGTTAATATAATGTTCATAATTTCTCAGTTACGTAAATGACTGATTTATCTTCGAATTGGCTCGGAAGTTTTCGCCTTAGAAAACAAATCCGGACATTTTCGCTTTCAACTCTTTGCCTAGAGGACGGTTGCAAATAGTATTCCCACATAGAAGACATAATTCGACCCTGAATTTGCTTCAGCATTTGTCTGCATGAATCTGATTACAATATGACTGGGTCTTCAACTGCACTTCAAGTCTCTCTCTTCTCTCCTCTCTTCTCGCTCGTCTCTCTCTTCCTCTCCTCTCTCTCTCTCTCACTCTCTCTCCTCTTTCTCTCTCCACACACGCTACGAGAACCCTATATAGAAAAATAATGTAAAGTAACGATATGTATATTACTTATATTGTATCACTGATTTATGCACTAAATATTACCTACTTAAAATTTATGTTCTTTTGTTTAAGAAGCCATCATAATTCCCCCTAATGAAAGTAGGAAAAGAGCGACTCCTCTCTGGCCGTAATTAACTTTCACAGCCTACCCGGTTTTCCAGCGCGTGGACAGTTCCGTGACGTCATCATACTTGCAGATTGCTAGTAATGTCCTTTTAGGGTTTTCAAGTCAAATTGTCTGGTTTGATCAGTAGTCACTAAACCCAATATGGCTGTCGGGGCCAAAATCCCTTGGGAGAGGTTCGCAACATACGCCTTTAGACAGACCGTGTAGCCTCACTGGAGTTGAGTTGCCGATGCCATTATCATCATAGATTTATTTCTTAAACAAAATAATAACTTAAAAAAGCTTACCTGCTACACACAAAACAGTACAATAATCGTGTATTAGGTGTAATCAATTTCAAGTTCATCAGTAATGCCTAGAACAAAGATATTTGTATATACTTAAAGAAGCTACATCTTGTCGTATTACAGGAATGTCCGCTACTGGTTCCACTTAAAACCCTTAGCCTCGACATATTGTCCCTAAAAAAAAAATAACAGGAAAATTTCACAACCACAATTTTCCAGTGTGATGTGCTGTTCAACTCGATATTTCATTATATATTAGAGACATATGTGTAAAGCGAGAGGTTTTTTCTTTAATCAACGTGAACAGGTGAGCATCCGCTGCCCAATCTTCTGTTAAATTGATTATTACTAAGGTTCTCTCATATCCTTTCTGTGTACTTGATGATTATTCCCATGCTGAAATCAAATTTCCCTTCAAGTTTTTCGTTCTTCCAATATTTTATGTAAATTGGTTAGATTGATACAAGTACACGGCATCTGAATGGAGCAGAGGAAACATCGTACGAATCATTTATACCGAGACAAGCGCCCTCTTTACTATCTTTGGTTAACAATCCTTCAGGTTATCGTTTAAACTATGTACCCGTCATCATCCTTTAATGTCTGTCGTTGCATAAGACATAGAAGAAATAATACCGAGTCTTGAATGTAATTATTACGCAAAATTACTCTAATAAACACAACTACTTTTCTAATATGACACACATCGAGTTGACCTTTGACGTATATAATCAGTGAACATTGTTGTAAAATGAAGACAAAATGTCTATACCTTTTGCGCTCTAGCCCACGAGAAGTTTTGGCATATTCTTAACTAATTTTTATGCCTTTCCACTATTTAAGATCTTGTTTTGGTTAACATAAAAGTTGTCAAACCATTCTTGGCCGAGTTCCGTTTAATGAAAGCCATAAATACTTCTTCATTACCTGTATTTACTACAAGATTTATCTAACTCGAGCACACACCTAGCTGGAATTAAGTTTTAAACAGAGAGAGAGAGAGAGCAGATCAAATTATCGTTAACAGTGAGTTTACGGCAACATTCGTATTCCGTTATCACATTACTTAGTAAATACACCCTTCACACAAAAACCCTAGATTACACACACACACACACACACACACAGACATACAGTACAGACACGCGTGCGAACATACACATTATTTTTAATGAAAGGAGTTTTACCAGCCCATTGAGTCAAACTTGACTCTCACAGGGCTGGCCCGAAAAAAATCGGGATATAAAGAATTATAAAATTTATCAAATTTAATAAAAAAAATATATACATATACACACACACACACACACACGCACACACACACATATATATATATATACATATATATACACATATATATATATCTATTTATCTTCAAATATAGTACTAAATCTAAGTGAAAAAATGAATTAATGAATAAATAAATATATATATGAAATCTAAGCGATAAAAAGAATTAACTATATATTAAATCTACGTAATTTAAAAAGAATTAGTAATAATATAAAAATCCTAGGTAAAAACTTAAATTCTATCAATAAACGTGTATTCCTTAAAAAAGTTAAAATTCTAAAAACAGAAAAAACTACTTGATTCCGTTTAAAATGTCAGAAAACGTTTTCCGACCAAAACATATCTCTCTTTCTCGCTTAAAAACCCGACAAACCGAAAATATATGTTTAATTGATAAAAAAGTATCACACTCACTGCACATGGGAATAGTGCTGTGAGGTGTACACTAAAAATCCATTGGTTAATCTCGTATGGCCAATTCTTAATCGAGTAAATATTACTTCAGTTTTTTTGTCGTATTGATTAGATGACTCCCATGGAGAAACAGTTGACTTTAATTGTCTTAATTTATTATTCTGAGATACGTTGCTCCACAATCTTTGCCACTTTTCCATTGTAAATGTTTTTAATAATGTTATGTAATCTCTAACGGGGAGATTAATATCCCGTTGAGGCAGGTTGACGGCTGTTTTAGCAGCAGTATCCGCTCTTTCATTTCCAGCAACTCCTACATGAGCCGGGACCCAACATAATTCGATATCTACCCCTCCAAGATAAAAATTGTTTAAAAGTTCTTTAATCTTTAATACCAACAGGTTCTTATGTGAATAGCTTTTGAGGGCTTCTATGGCACTTCGTAAATCCGAGTAGATGATAAATTTTAAATTTAGTCTTTCTTCATGTGCTTTAACAATATTGATGGCTAGTAAAATGGCATATAGCTCGGAGGTGAATACTGACGACTCGTTTGGCAATGATAACAGGCTCATTTTATTCAAAGACACTGCAGCGCTTCCTACACCCACTGAAGATTTAGAGCCATCAGTGTATATGGCTTAGTGAGGATCTTTCCTTTGAACATGCTCATGGCAATTTGTTGATGGTGACTCGGGGTATAGCTAAATTTCTTTGATAAATGAAAAAGATGAGAGCATATTCTTGTTTTTTTCATGATCCAAGGTGGGGGGAAAAGAGATGGTTGAATGATGTTCATTTTATTTGTTGACTGCAACAGCCTATTTGCTCTAATCGGGAATGGTGGCTCATGATTATTTATAAAGATATCACTCTGAAAAAAGAGCTTTTTTGTAGAACTTGTAGACAGAATATTCAATGCACTCCGCATTGTTACAAAATCCCGATGCAATGACAAAGGGGGTTCTCCAATTTCATATAAATCCGAGAGATTTGGGGATGATCTAAACGCTCCGTTACAAATTCTCAGGCCTCGAGTATGTATTGGATCTAAAGACTTCAAAGTTGCTTCAGATCCTGATCCATATATTGGGCTTCCATAATCTATTCTTGATAAGACTAATGCCTCATATATCATCAGTAAAGTTGATCTCCTTGCACCCCACATTGTGTGAGATAATTTCATCATTAAGTTAAGAGCACTATTACATTTAGATTTGATGTAAGATACATGCGCTTTCCAATTCAAATGAGTATCAAAAACCAGTCCCAAAAATTTTACCTTATCCAAGAAATGGATTTGTACATTGCCCAAAGTAAGATTTATATCTTGATTCTGTTTCCATCTACTATTCCTATAAAACATTATTGCTTGAGTTTTTTCTGCCGAAAGTCTGAAACTAACAGACGCAGTCCAAGCTTGTATTTTTCGAGTTGCATTATTTAGAATTCTTTGCAAATGACGAAGATTGTTGGATGAGTAGTAAATTGCAAAGTCGTCCCCATTAAGACTACTTTGCACTCCCTGTGGCATTTGATCAACTATATCGTTAATTGCCAACACAAAAAGTGTTCCACTTAACACACTGCCTTGGGGTACACCACGGTCAAGCTAAAAAGATTCAGAGTAAATATTATCAATACGAGTTTGAAATGTTCTTCCATCTATAAAATTTCTGATAAAAATATGAAGATGTCCTCGGAAACCGTTATGATGCAAGGATTTTGGTATCGAGTACCTCCATGTTGTAACATATGCCTTCTGAATGTCAAAAAATAGGGCTATTGTGATCTGTTTTCGTTCAAAACCTCTACGTACATAATTTTCTAGGTGCGAAAGAGAGTCTAAGGTGGATCGCTCCGATTGTGAGCCAAATTGAGAATTTGCTAAAACATTATTACGACGCTAGCACCAATTCAATCTATAATTAACCATTTTTTCCAGTAATTTACAAACACAACTGGTTAGTGAAATTGGTCTGTAATTATATGGATTACTAGGATCTTTTCCTGCCTTAGCTATTGGTATTACTATTGCACGTTTCCATGCCTTTGGAAATAGATGTTTGGTCCAAAGATGATTATAGAAATCCAATAAATAGGCCTTGGCTAAAGGGGCTACATTTCTTATCATATCGAAATTTACATATCTTTTCCAGGGGCTGTTGAGCTACAATTTGATAATGCAAATTCCAACTCTTCTTCAGTAAATCTTTTATTTTAGTAAATATCTTCCACAGTATCAAAATTCAATGGTATGGCTTCTTCTCTTCTTTTAAGGGCTCGAAAGTGGGCATCTAAATTATCAATACTGCTTATGTTTTCAATATTACGGCCGATAATATTAGAGATTGTCTGAGTATCATGTATTAATGAGCCATTATGCATTAATGCGTGTCTTGCTGGTCTGCTGTAAGAACCGTTAATCTTCCTAAATTTCTGCCACACCTTCTGCATAGAAGTATTATCTGATATGCTTGACACGTATTTTTGCCATGAAATTATCCTGCCTTTAATTACTTCCTTCCTAAATTTAGCAGAAATCTTATTAAAATATGGTTTCAATACACTAATTTCTATTGCTATGTCAACCAATTTGTTTATTGTATTCCCTAACATGAGGGAACCTGTACTCAAATGTTTGAATCTTTTATTTAGGGTTTCTAATTTTCTTCCAATTGCATGCTTTTCGTTTATCAGTTGGGTTAATGTGTCTGACCACCATGGGACCGAATGTTTCAACTGTCGAGTGCCAGTCACAGGCATCGATTTATCAGCCGCTTGTGTGATAAAATTCACAAAGTCGTCGTTTGTTTTATCATGATCCTGGGAATAATCAAAGGGAGGCACTTGCCTAGTGTAAAACTTGAACTTATCCCAGTCATCTTTATTTGTATTATACCGTTGGATCGGAGAAGTTGGTGTGTGTCCTAATATGGTAATCAAAATAGGAAAATGGTCACTGTTAAACAGGTCATCTAGGACATTCCATTCAAACCTATCCACAATATTATTGGAACAGAGTGTTAAATCAATTGACGAATAGGTGCCATGAGTTTTTGAGTAGTAAGTGCTACTCTCTGCCTCATTTAATATACAGAGGTTGTGATCATTCATCATCTGTTCGACCTTTGAACCATTTGTGTCAACATCAACACAATTGGTATCCCAGATGGGATTGTGGGAGTTAAAGTCTCCTAATAATAGGAAATTCTCTTGCCTTTTGGGGAATACTTTAGGTAGATTTTGCAAATTATAGTTACAAGAGGGTTGATTGTACATATTATAAATATTAAAGGACTTATTATCTAAATGTAATCTAACTCCAGATAACTGAAATTCCGAGGTTCAAAAGGACATAGCATCGTAAGTTACTCTGTTATGATTATATATTGCAGTTCCTAATGTATTAGCAGAAGGAACTGAATGAGATGCCAAATTGTAATTTTCTATTGAATGGACGGTATCATTTGTATGCTGTAAGCATATTGCAATTGGATTATAATATTATTATAGTCTTTGAATTTCCCCTTGATATAAACGGGTTTTAAGACCATTAACATTCCATTGGATTACGTATGAATTGTACATTAAGGCAGTGGAGATGGAATATCACTAGGTAGAGTATTGTTTCTGCTTATTTTGCCGGGAATGGGTTTCTGTTTAACTGCAGTAGCAGCATTTTTTGAATTAGGTTTTGCTTCTTTAGCTATGGCTCCCTGTTGGTTACTTCGATTTCGATTCGTTTCCTGAATTTCTTTTGGATTGTGATTAAATTTTTCTAGAAATTTTTCAAGATGAAGGGTGCCTGTTGCACGCTTCTTTATTAGATGGTCAACACACATACAACCAGTGTTGTGGCTTTCTAATTTACCATACTGGTTTTTATTTTTGTTCTTAGTAAAATTGTCTATTAGATTATTCATATTAGGTATACTTGTATTTTTAAGGTTATTGAATTCGTCTAAAAAACAATCATTACAGCCACAGGACATTTTGTGGGTTGTTTTATGCCCTGTTGGTGTTTTATGGGATATCATTGATTTACTAGTTTTGCCTAAAACTGGTGAGGGATTTATTTCTTCAATGGGTACATTGTTAGTAAGGATTCCTTCCGCTTCTTGAGAACCGTGTGCATTTGCGTGTACTTCGGCCTTGATCACATGGGTGGTAATATGATTGTCTGATACATTAAGTTCAGATTCAGAGGTTGGGAGTTGAGGCAATGTTACCATTTCCGCTTCAATTGGGTTTGGTACATGGGTAGAAGCCCTTTCAGGTATGTATACTTGAGGAGTATCTTCTGTTGGTTTTGTTAAGCATATCTCATTATTCGATTTTTTTTATTTGGGAGGAGTTGTACTTTCAAGTACACGTTTTTTTCTTTCTGACTTTTCTTTTGGGATTTCTAGTTCCACCATCTCCACTTCAGAAAGTTCTTCCATCTTTTTGGTGCTGTCATTAGTGGCGAGTATACTCGTATTGAATCTGTTCTGTACAGAAATCTGCTCTTCTTGTTTAGTTTGATTTTGGGTAGTAGTGTCATTCTTTTTTCCAATTATTCTATTTATATGTTGGCGTATAGGTAATGATTTGGGAATACCAGCGCCAATGCAAGAATTGGATTCTGATCGACTTGCTGAAGAAGTAGAGTTATCAGGAATCCTTGACTCTGCACCAGACAAGAAAAGAGAAACTTGTGTATGTATCATCAGTTGAATGCAGATTCTTGGATGCTACTTTCGCATAAGTCGAATTATTACCTAAAATATGTTTTCTAGCAGCTTTATAGGTGATATGCTCATTATTAGCAGTATCTATTATAGTCTGTTCTAATTTATACAGAGGACATTGTCTTGAGTTCGGAGAGTGAGCTCCCTCACAATGATAACAAAATTTTTCGGATACACAATCTTTGGAGGTATCGTGGTATTCAGAAGCATTATGGAATTTGGAGCAAATGAAGCATCTTTATTCATTGGTGCATTTCCCAATAACATGACCAAAATCATAACACTTGTTACACTGCATAGGTCGTGGGCGGAATTTCTTGACCGCAATGCTCAAGTGTCTGACTTTTATATAGTCTGGAAGATAGGGTGTGGTAAATATCAACAAGATGGCATTGTTATCTCCTGGTAGCTTTTTAACTTTAAAAACAGAAGAGGGGCATCTCTTCAATATGTCCTCATCAGAAAACTCATATAAATCTCTACACTATATTAATCCTTTTGACTGGTTGAAGGTGCTGTGAGGATAAACCTTCCCAATGCTATCAGAATCAGAAGGTTTAAAATTTCTCAATAATACCGCTTGGGATTCATTCCCAGCCTTAATTAATAGATTACATCCATAACGCTTCAAATTTCCTTGAGGAATGGTACCAACTTTCTTCTCAAGGCATTCGTATCCCTTAATGATGTTGTTGCACCCTTCCTTGTATGAAGCAACATACCAAATTGGCTCAGGTAATACCCTGGGAGCAATTTTCTGGGCCCCACACAAGTCAGAGCACTTTAGAATATAGTCAGATTCAGAATCCAAAACGTTTTGAATATTATGCAATTTTGCACGGCCAGAAAATCCGCAAATGTTGCCACTTTTGATATTGGAAAGGGCAATCATAGCTTTGGAATGATCCTGAAAAGTTATATATGCTTCAAAATCTTTTTTGTCTTTTGAGAGTTTCAGCTTCATCCTTTCAATCTCTCCGAAAGGTTTAAAATGAGTGAACAATTTTTCATAATTCATATCAAGTGCAATGCCCGTACAATGCAAGACTACAATTTTCATTTGCACTGCCAAATTTTTTAATCCCCTGGCATCCTGGGGATGAAGGAATAAATGGTTCCAGTGTGTAAATACTGGAACTGGAGGAAAGTCCCTTCTAGTTCCCTGGTCATCAACCGAGTTGTCATTACTTGAAGTCGCTAAAGTCGTCAACAGTGCCGGTGGAGAGTCAGCAAATCCGGGGGAGGGGGGGTCATTAGCCGAAATATCCATAAGAAGGTTTTAGTTTGTTTGTTTAAATGTTTTGTGTGTTCGTTTGTTTGTTTTGCCTGCTCGAGAATATTAAGAAAGTATCATACGTTGGAAAGGACATTTACATTCTCCACTATCGGCACAGTGAGAGCATACTTCACAGATGATCCGCTCCATAACCTACCCGTAGGATCGCATCAAAACAGATACAGAGGCACAGGTGTAAGCTAAACCCGCCTGTTAGGACTGACACCATAAAATCATGGAATCATTCCCCCCCTGCATCTGTAATGACGGGCTTCCGGCCATAAGCAGAGTCCTATTCCCAAAGATTGGATCCCCATTAATTCCGATGACCCAACCTCCGGGAACAGTCCCGCCAAAAGGTCCAAACCATCTTCGGGACGGCTGACGTCATCATATACTCTCCCATATAGCTTTGAATGAAAATCCCTCCCAACCGTGATCCCTTCTCCCATTCATCAAACCTGCATGAAGTAACGAATGTGGAAATATCCACGCTATTTACTAGTGAAAAATTAATAAATATTTAAATAAATAAAGTAAAAAAAAAAAAATGAATAAAAGAAATGTTACTAATAGGGTTTGGACAGCAAGAAGAAAGTAGGATGATAAAAATAGGAAGAGGTCGAAATAAAAAAAAGAAATTAGAGAAAGACTAAAGAGAGAAATTTAGATTCGAGACTTGGGGAAACGTTTCTCCAAGTTCGAGAGCCCTCTTGCCCGTTTCAAGGCTTCACCAAGGAAGAAACATTCCAAGGTGAAGCCAAGAAACTTCGTCAAGGCATTCTCTCATCAAGAGTGGCACATACACATTATATA
>NC_087213.1:36961506-36973335 GCF_015104395.2 Macrobrachium nipponense
CCAATGGTGTGATTGGTATGGTTTTGGCCTGCCACCTCTGTGGTCGCAAGTTCGATTTTGGGTATTCCATTGAGGGGTTAGGGATGTGTATTTCTGGTGATAGAAGTTCACTCTCGACATGGTTTGGAAGTCACATAAAGCCATTGGTCCCAATGCTGAATAACCACTGGTTCCATGAAACATAAAAGCTCCATACATACAAAGCAAAACCTCCTCCTGCAGTTGGATGATCCTCTCATTGTCACACCTTTTCCGAATCTGTGTGCTGTCGTCTCAGATTTCCATGCCAGGCAAACAATCAGTAGCTCAGAGAAACGTCAGTGCCCAAATGTGACAGACAAAGGACAAAGATGAGGAGAGTCAATAAAAGACAGCGACAGCCGCTGCTGCGAGAGCATTCTAACTGAAGTCAGGCCACTGTCCTGACTGGGTCTGTGCCCTGCGCTTTCCTGCCACACTCTGTATTCTTGTGTGCGGTCGAAGCATCTTTCCCCAAAGTCCATAACCACAGTCTGGCACTACTATAAGTCTCTGATCGTCAAAGGTCAAAGAATAGGAGACCATGGACGTTGTGTACACTGCCTGTGTTCCCACAGTGCCAAGGTGTTCATACTGTCATCAGTTTCAAGTCACAGGGTGGAAGATTGAAGAGCTGCTGTTATCTATTATTTTATGATTTATGAAAATTGCAATGATCATTTAATGCCATAAATTCTTTCCCCATAAAAGCCATGACATACTCTAGGTTTTACATAGTGGCATTAATTGATTTGTGAACTAACATAACCTCATTGCCACGGAGCTAGTGCCTTTAGCTTCTGTGCATATATCTTCTGATTTATGTAATAATAATTTAAGTAAGTGTAACATTGCATTTCCCTTAAATCCACGAATTTTGATAAATATTTCCTGATTTCTGTTGTCATCTGTGTGGCACTCAATCTTGTCAGCTGTCAGTTAAATTCTAAAGTGAATTGTAGACTTTGCACTGCCACGCACGTAACAAATTAACATCTTTGTTAATCTCTCAGTAGAATAGCAAACACTTACACTGGCTAATCTGAGAGCTTTTGTAAGAGGAAACGAATCTGTATTGTAAAACCGTTTCACCTTTGGCACCCGTGTAAGTACTTTTATTTTAGTATTTTAATTTTACATTTTTTTTCTTTTATTCCAAAATGTTCAAAGGGAGTGATAACTCAAGCACTCACGAATTCATTACCTCCGAGAGGAGTCTTGTTGCCACTAGCTATATATTTTAGCTGAATTCTCATTAGTGTATGCTATTTGCAGACCACGTGTCTTTAGTAGTTAGGTATTAGCTAGGAAAGTGCAATGATAACCATTGTTAATGTTAAATTAACGGGAAGTGTTAAATTTCCCCCGAAAACGGTATGACTATAAGTATTCCTAGCTGACAATCCCCTCTGTGTAGCTGTCGTTTAAAATTTTTGGAATTCTTTTTACAAACTCTTAACTTGTTAATAAATTGGCGTAGTGGCTTCATTCATGTCCCATCGTAATATTAATCCACATAGGAATTCGATGTGAATAAATCATAAGAACGTAAATATCGAAACTGTGTTTGCATTTATATGACAACGAATATTCGTGTCGGTATTTCCCGTTAGTGTTCGTGCGCTTACTACTGTCAATTGTCCCCACATCCAGTCGATAGACTTAAAGTTTGACTGTTCCTGTGTGCGAAGAATAACAGACACCCCTTTTACTTTCCTTCTACGTATTCCATAGGGAACTCTTGTGTTATTGGATTAACCATTAACGTATTTTTTCAATGCTGGAAGACATTCTTGAACACATACCTGTTATGAGAGCAGAATAATATTTATTCGTGTCACGTAGCATAAGATCTTATATTGTGAGTGATATATACAAACCTCCAGTTCTACAACAGACCAATACACTGTTTGATCTACAACATCAAATCGCATGGCTTATGCTTTAACAACGGGAAGGTGGATTTTAAAACCCTTTACATTAAACTTTAAGAATAGTTTTTTTTTACATTTTTGTTTAACTGACACGTATTTTGCGAATTCCCTTACTTATCCTGACTTTATTTCCCTTGTAAGTCTCGCAAGGGGCCCGATACCACAAACCCTTTTACAATTCAAAGCCTAGATGCCCATTAGCGTATTTTCATTTTTACCATTAATTAAATTTTTTTTTGCTTTTATTAGACTTTTGCGGTTTCCCGCACACTTTTATTGTACTAAATTATTACGTAACCACAGCCCATGTGCATGTTAAACTGACTTTTCGAACATCCACTTATTAACTTGTGTAATAGCCGGTGTTTTGCCCGTGAGCAAGTCCCTAACACCTGTACTCTGACCGCAAGCCTTGTTCCACGTGAGCGAAACATCTTGAGGGACCCCAAACTTTGTTCTTTTGGAACATCAACAATCCTGTTCTTTATGAAGAAATCCCCACACTATCATACCATTGCCACTAACTGTTTCAGCTGAACATCCATCCACACTCGACGACGACCATTTGCCGTGTGTAACTACACCATTCATCCTGTAAGTGCCACCTTCATTGGCTTTTCAGTCCTTGGCCTTTCCAAGCCATTCTTCAGGTATCTGGCCCAGTGCCACAATCATTCTTTTGGAAAAGCAAGCAACTTTATCATCTTTCCTATCCCAAGCCTTGGTGACTCACCCAATCTCACAAACTGAGGATCCATCTTGGTCCTTCCTTCCTATTTTCCCACCTTAACTAAGGTTCCATAGACTTGCACCCTGTGGTTCCATCTTGGTTTCCATTTCACAGCCCCAGACTTGTTCTATGGAACAACCCTCTCACATAATACCAGTGCTATTGTGGACACTCACCATTCCATGTAGAGGACTAATACTTAACACTACACCTCTCCCACACAATCATAGCTCCTTATGCTGAACTTGCCAGACCTTCCTAGAAATCAGACAGGGTCTGGCCCTCAAAGGAGAAGCCCTTGTAACTTGGATCGATGCCCAGGTGGCTAAAGTTCAACAGGTTCAAGGAGCAGAGACAGAAGCCTGGGAGGAGAAGGAGAGACTAGTGCTAGAAGCACAGTGAGCCCATGAGTTGGCTCTCGAACAAGCTCGCCACGACAGTGCCATGGCACTTGCCCAACATAGAGCCAGTCACCCCTCTCTAGCCACACCCCAGTCCGCTCTAAGCAGCATGAGCATGTTTATCCAGACATGGTCGGAAGATGAACCCAAAGCATGGCTTGATCACATAGAGAATGTGTTTGCCAACTATGCCCTCACTGCAATCAAGATATCACTAATCCTGAAGAAGCGCATGAAGTGCAAGGGTTTAATCACTCTGCATACTCTGACAACTGCCAAACAAGGAGATATTGAAGTGGTCATATGAGTGGTCAACAAAGCTCATGAAATTACACCTGAAAGCTGGGGACAACAATTGGGTAGTCTACCGAAAGAAGCTGAACATCTGGACAGACTGGACATATCACAAAGGGAAAAAAATGATAACCGGTGGGTGGATTCCCTTGACATCAAAACGCTTGCAGACCTTTCTGAGCGCATGCAATTGGAGGAATCTTTCATTATGCTCCAAGCGCACTCATGAGAAACTCAACACCCCGAGCCAGCAGGAGGCTTGCTCCCTCTAACGGAGCAGTGCTACCCAGAGACTACAGTAGAAACTATTGCGCTGCATGCAAAGTTTGCAGCCATTCCGCCTTATGGGCGAAGTTCCCAAGCTAGACCGCTATAAAGGTTTTGACGACTTCAGCGCACAGATCTCTTTCATAAGAGAAGATCAGTCCCCTACGGAGCCATCGTCGACAAACAAAACCTCATTACCATAGAGATGATAGATTGTATGATAATGATACCAGTGCCACTTGAGCGCCCTGAGCAGTTCCACATTCCATCCACCCCGGATGTTGAGCCGCTCTCCAGTTCTGTGTCTGGCCTGGACGCAAACCCAGTGCCAGAGCCCATACTACATCTCCCCCCAAGAGATCCCCAACAGGGTAATCTCTCATTTCCTGGCGTGGCCCTGTTACCAGTGTCGGACCGAGAGTTAACCCCAAGTGCACATGAGTCCTATTAGGACTCCCATGACCCAAGATGGATGATGCAATGCTAACCCCGAGCCAGCAGGAGGCTTGCTCCCTCTAACGGAGCAGTGCTACCCAGAGACTACAGTAGAAACTATTGCGCTGCATGCAAAGTTTGCAGACATTCCGCCTCATGGGCGAAGTTCCCAAGCAAGACCGCTATACCTACCATTGCCCCGGCAGTAGTCACTCCCTCATCCTTAGGGCCTCCAGCCGAAGGTCCTATCACTGTGGCACCTCCCACATGTCAAAGCTTTTGGCGACTTCAGCGCACAGATCTCTTTCATAAGAGAAGATCAGTCCCTTACGGAGCCATCGTCGACAAAACCAAAACCATCAATTACCATTAGAGGGTGAATTAGATTGTACGATAATGATACCAGTGCCACTTGAGTTCCATGAGCAGTTCCACATTCCATCCACCCCGGATGTTGACCCACTCTCCAGTTCTGTGTCTGGCCTGGACGCAAACCAGTGCCAGAGCCCATACTAGATCTCCCCCCAGGAGATCCCCAACAGGGTAATCTCTCATTTCCTGGCGTGGCCCCGAGAGTTAACCCCAAGTGCACATGAGTCCTATTAGGACTCCCATGACCAAGATGGATGATGCAATGCTAACCCCGAGCCAGCAGGAGGCTTGCTCCCTCTAACGGAGCAGTGCTACCCAGAGACTACAGTAGAAACTATTGCGCTGCATGCAAAGTTTGCAGACATTCCGCCTCATGGGCGAAGTTCCCAAGCAAGACCGCTATACCTACCATTGCCCCGGCAGTAGTCACACCCTCATCCTTAGGGCCTCCAGCCGAAGGTCCTATCACTGTGGCACCTCCCACATGTCAAAGCTTTTGGCGACTTCAGCGCACAGATCTCTTTCATAAGAGAAGATCAGTCCCTTACGGAGCCATCGTCGACAAACAAAACCTCATTACCATAGAGGTGATAGATTGTACGATAATGATACCAGTGCCACTTGAGTTCCATGAGCAGTTCCACATTCCATCCACCCCGGATGTTGACCCACTCTCCAGTTCTGTGTCTGGCCTGGACGCAAACCAGTGCCAGAGCCCATACTAGATCTCCCCCCAGGAGATCCCCAACAGGGTAATCTCTCATTTCCTGGCGTGGCCCCGAGAGTTAACCCCAAGTGCACATGAGTCCTATTGGGACTCCCATGACCAAGACGGAAACTCACACAACAGTGTGGCCTCGCAACCCATGCCTTAGTTGGTCATCTCTACCTTTGGGGCTCAAATGACTGACAAACCTTCTTCCCCTCCTTCCAAAAGCTCAGAGCAGGACACTTTGGAAAATCTGACCATAGCCAAGCTGAAAACTGAACTAAATGAACTGTGCTAGCAAATGACAAGGATTTTTGGCACCCTCAAAACCCCCATTATTGAGGCAGTAGGAGTGCCTAAACTGCCAACGCCTCCTTTGGATCTGGCATCACAGGCTCTACCTATACCAACAAACATGCAAGCTAAAAGATAACCAAGGAAGAAAGGTAAAAGGCATAAGTCTTACAGGTAGCCTAGAAGAGGCCCCCAATTTACCTGGGTGTGATGGCACCTAATCCAGAGAAAGTGCCACTCACTCCATTCAAACTTCTACTTCTTGCCCTTTGCGCATGTGTTCCCAGAAATAGTAAAATTTATCTCCCATACTGAAATTGTCTATTAATCACATAACATGTTAAACCAGGATTTCTTCTTTCTGAGTATTTGGTACCTTCATCCAGAGGCAGGAGCCAAGGCACTCCATACCTCCCACCTTTTGAGATGAATAGCTTAATTTATACTTTTAATATTCATTCATTTTGCAAATTTACCCACTCCCTTTTTTGTCCAAACACTTATTCCCTATTCTATCTGAAAACCTTATTGTGCACTGGTACAAATTGCACAGTGCCAACTACCAGCCATACTGGTACCATCATTTGTTAACACAAAGGTCAGAAAGTAGGTAAAAAAAGCCCCCATATACATTATACAAAAGTTTGTATGAAAATGTTATCATTAGTTAGTGATAAAACTCATTTTGTGTAGTTAGGAGAAAGTCTCTCTCTCTCTCTCATGCTCGCTATATTTATATCCTATTTTTGTCTTTTCACTCATTTTTTGGAACTTTTTTGTAAATTTCATGTTAACTAATACAAAATGTATTGTTTTTCGATTAAAATTTGCCTTGACAAGGCACAGTACCTAAATCCTTAATCTATTTTTTCGGGATGTTACTAATTCGTATATGCCTCCTTGTTTTTCAAAATGTATTGTTTTCCGGATGAATCATCTGTTGACCACGTGTGTGTTCCTCCAAGGTGTGGCTGGCTAAAATCTCTGATCTTGCCCTTTGGCGTTTGTTCGTTTCCATAGAGTGAATTGGACCTTATGCTAATCTTGTAATGTCAGTTTGGATATTAAGCCTACTTGTGCTATATTTTTGCTCTGTATGATCAGTTGTGCCTAAGTAAAGGGACGTGTTAGACCGAAAGTTCTTGTCTCTCTCGCCTTTCTATTTTCCTCTGCGGCAAAACCTCTATATATATATATATATATATATATATATATATATATATATATATATATAACTATGAAGATAATAGGCCCATAAAACAATATTTGACCGTTGCAACCTTATATCTCGAGCACTTCATTCTGTGTTCTCGAAATATATATATATATATATATATATATATATATATATATATGATATATATATATATATATATATATATATATATATATATATATATATATAGATATATATATATACATATATATTTATATATATATATATATATATATATATATATATATATATATATATATATATATATATATATTCTTATAATGTAAGTTTGGAATGCAATTATAATTGTGGTAATATGATTAATTCACATCAGAACTTGTGTATCATGTTATGAAATTTTTTTTTTTTGGTGTGTTCAGATTCCCAAATTTAAAGATAACATGTGCTAAGTAATCCCACTTTTCATTTTGAAGTACCGTAACACAGAGAGAGTGAAAGCTCATAAGCCTTTTGAAGAGGGTTGTTTTCACACTTTGAGAATGTCTTAGCTAAGCTGATTTCTTTATCGGTGAAAACACGTGTGTAAGACCTCCCATGCCACATTGAGTCCTTTGAGAACATAGAGAGACTGCTTTGTCCGAGCAGAACTTGCTGTTATTCAATCCCTGAAAATAGATGGGTTAAGCTAATTTTTTATCATCCCGGTCGGGCCTGTAAAGTTTACAAGAGACCTTATTCATAGACATATGTGAACGCAGTCAAAGAGGCCCTGTATTAGGTACCCCTATAGAGTTGACGTAATATGTTTTCGTCTTAGACGTGTACACTGAAATACACCCATTCCCCTGATACGATAGTTACGCATCTAAAAATTTCATTCGCTTTTGAGGCAGGGCGGCGTGCGTTAGAGAGTTTAACATTGCTCTCTCTCTCTCTCTCTCAAAATCTCTCTCTCTCGCTCGCTTGGTTGCGAGGCTATTTCAGTAACTTAACATAACGAACTGGTCCCTCATTTTTTGTGTGGAATCTGAACATAGTATTATATCTATTGGTTTTGTCAAGGCGCCCCGAAAGTGTGAAAGTGTGTAACAGGCCTTAAAGCTGCAGCTGGGTATAAGGTATTTTTACAAATGTTTTGAAGTGCACTTCGAGGTTTTATCATTTCTAAACATTTATCTTTTGCTTTGTTCTTTTGACATATCCCATTTTTATATGCTTAATGTTTGTATTGTCAATGCTTTAATTGTTTTCATATTATGCATTATGTTTTTATGTTTTTCTGCATTGTCTTTATTTTGTTTAATTAGTTTGAATAATATTCTGTTCTGAAATCGTTTGAATCTAACACTTGCAAATTAATTTTATTTAATGAAATATCATTTCAAATTTGATTATTGCTTTAGGATTTAATTTAATCAATTTTCTTGATAAACTTTGATTTAATTTTGCTTAATAATTAATTCAAGAATTAATTAAACTTTTGTTTTCAAATAATAACAATTTCCCTGAGATTGTGAATTTCACTTATAAATTTTGAATTTAGGATTAAATGAGCATTTTTATTACAAAACCAGTTTATAGCAATTAAGTATTATATTTTATTTTTGTTTAGGTAGAAATATAGTGATAATTGTGCCGTTTCCCACAAATAAATCAGAATCAGGGAAATACTTAGATTTTAAATTAGTGAAGGAGTGATGCCCTTTAATTAAGATTACCTCACATCCATTTTGTAATGAACTTAGACTGATTGTTTTCTTGACTGTTCAGTTATATATGGGCTCACTCTTAACTTTAGAGTATTCCGTCGTTTAGTATTTGTGATGAAGGGTCAGGTGTCTGGCTGTAGTGAGGTAAGTAATAACCAGGTACTTGAACAAACTGTGCCCTAAGTACAAAGGGTGTCCCAGACCCAGGAATAAAAGGGTCTCTTGTACTAGCAAGTACAAATGGTAAGTGTAGTAACCAGATACTTGGCAATTTGGGTTAACACATATTATTGGTGTCCAGACACAGATCTTTGACTATTTCGTGCACCAAGTATTAATGGTATCCAGACCCAGATACTCTTGCCCACTTCGTCACAATATATATATATTATTATATATATATATATAATATTATTATATATATATATAATCATACATACACGTGTGTGTGTGTGTGTAGTATGTATGTGTGCAAATTATTAAAGTGTTGAACTGCGTTAACTTGAACATGTTAATCGAAGTCAGCAAAGATTCGGAAATAATAATATGTGATTTGGGTCACCAATGGATTTCCCTTTCTGTGAACCAGAAGTGATCTTCACAGACCCATTCGAAAGTGAGGGACCCACAGGGAGTCCCTGCATCGCAAAGGGCGGAGGACGGGGCCTATGCACCAAGATTTCGGAATGTCCAGGAATCAGAGACACTTTCAGGACCAACCCCCCTGCCAACTGTGGGTTCAACGGGAATTCCCCGATCGTTTGTTGCCCAGTTGAAGGTGAGTTTCTTGGAAAAACTATAGTATGCTATCAGAACTTTATTCATCTTGCCCGTTACTTTTAGCTTCTTCATTAAGCTGTTCTTTATTTTGTCTTGTTAATTCTCATGTAAAGTACTGATGGAAAGATTTCGGTGAACTATACTTAGTTGTTTCCATTTAGAAATACTAAACATTTCTAATCCTTTGACTTTAGTGAACTGTATAAGTGCAATGTCACAATATTCATGATATTTGATCTATTTCTTTGAATTGAATTCTCTTCCTTTCTGCTCATTTTCACAGAGGCAGCATCTGGAGATTCTGCCTTGGATATTTCGACCCCAAGTTCATCTTCAATCACCGGTAAGTTATTTTGTAATTACAATGATTCTTTAAGGCTGCTTGTCTGATGATCTTGATTTCATGTTTAATGTATATCTGCTATTATCGCTTACTCGGGGAGTAAGCTTACAAACTACTTTGTTACTGTTGTTGTTGTTGTTCTTATGGGGGTTTAGGAAAGAGTCTAGAAAAGTCTGAAAAGGTGTTTCGCGTTGCGTTAAAGATGCAGGAATTTTAGAATAGGATATTTATGGTTTATGTATTAGAATGATAATGTAAAAAACAAATAATGTGCTTGTTAAGCAGTGCAGAATAATCATTTCTAATAAAATATAGCATATTCATTTTAATTTTCGTTGGTGAATCAAGGCTCTATTTGACCAATATAATGTTTACAACTTATGCGTGAGGGGCAAATCTAGCACGCATCCCGAGTAAGCTGGAGGTCGGATGATGCCTTGTTTTTCATAATGAGCAAGCTTACCAACATCTACTTTGTTGTTGAGGTTGTTTTGGTTGTTGTTGTGGTTCCTGTTGGGGGGGGAGGGTTATGGGTGGGGGTTGTGTTAGGAAAGCCCTACAAAAGAGCCAATAAGTGTAAGAAAAAGGTGTTTCGTGTTGAGTTAAAGATACAGGGATTTTAGAATATGATATTTATGATTTATGTATTAGAATGAAAATGTCAAAAATAATGTATAGAAAAATTATTTCTAATAAAATATTGCGTATTTATTTTAATTTTCGTTGGTGAAACAACGCTGTATTTGGCGGTAGATTTTAGCACACATGTTTTCACTATTGATGATAAAAATGAATATTGTCATTATTTTCGCTGATAAAAGTTTTGAATATTCATAGTATATATTTACTCAGTGAACTGTCATATTCGCTTCAGCATGCGGTCGAAGTGTCGTCGAATTCATATTCCCGAGGTTTGAGAGGGCTATTGAATTGCTTGAGGAATTTGTGGATCTTCTAGATATTACCGAAAGCCCCCCGGTTGTCGGGGGATTTGAGACACAGAGGAATGCGTGGCCTTGGATGGTAAGTGTGGCCAGAATTTCATTAGCAGGTTGATGTCAAAGTAAATGAAAAGTCATATTACTTGTGATATTACTTGAATTATTAGTATGAAAAGTCATATTACTTGTCATATTACTTGTGTTGTTAGAAGAGTTTCTGAGATTTTGTAGGCAACATGATTTCCCATTGAGTCTAACATTTACCACCTGAAGACTTTCAGTGGATGAAAGAATTTTGTGTAACTGTATGATAACGGCACTTAATATTGCATGAAACCCAGATAAAGAGAACAAATGACAAATACTTTTTTCTAGTTTAGTCTTTACTGTTTAATCATCTAAGCACAAAAACCCTCAGGTACTCATAGGGATCAACGAAGAAGATGGCTTTGACTGGTTCTGTGGAGGCGTTCTCATCAATGACCAATGGGTTCTTACGGCAGCTCACTGCTTGGACACTAGGTAAGCTCTCAAGCCCTTTTTATGAACATATTCTTGGATATCTCAAAAGCGTAATTGATGAATGCAGTGGGAGATGTAAAGAATGAAAGAGTACGCTTCAGTCGACATATATATTAAAAACAATGACTACACCAAGAAACGAAGCCGGATGATAAACGTTAGTGTGAAATTGTTGTAGTTTAACTTAGAAAAACAGCACTTCATTCAAGTTCTGAAGGTCATATACTTTGGCCATTATTTCTTTGGAGACACCTCAGAAGTAGAATAAAATGTAATAAATATTGACTCTCTTATAAAAAAAAATAAAAAAACTAGCACACCTTAGCATTTTGGTGTTTTTGACCCAGTTAGTATTTTGTTTTTTTTGAGCCAGTTTGTGTAGATAATGAAGTATACCCTCAGAAGGCGGAAACATGGAAGATAAAAACCAACTTAAGCCACCTGCTCAACAAGGAGTTATGCTAATTTTCAGATGAATATGCATCTCGCTTTTTAAATATACTTAGAGGAGAGAAACGAGATACAAAGATCCTAGTGGTTTTTTTTACATTTAAAAAAAAAAGTGCTTCTCCACATATATGCTATCTTATATTGTCTATGAATAGACACACCCATCTACACACACGCATATACTCACACATTAGCACAGTTACACACACTACACTCATAGCTTATATACGACCTTAAACGGTCTGAATTTTCAGTTCCCCATAAACGATGAAAGCTGTCAAATCATAGATGCGTGCAACTCACAAATGGATGGGAATCTGTGGCTACTCTCCAACCAGGCAAAACAATATCCTTAAGGTCACTGAAAGCTATGGAAAATTAACAAATTACCTGAACTACTTTCCTTAGAAAAAAAAATCAAGCGTTATTGATTCATAACACCTTAGCTTATTG
>NC_087213.1:36973835-36976335 GCF_015104395.2 Macrobrachium nipponense
CAATAAGCTAAGGTGTTATGAATCAATAACATTTGATTTTTTTTCTAAGGAAAGTAGTTCAGGTAATTTGTTAATTTTCCACAGCTTTCATTGACCTTGAGGTTATTGTCTTTGCCTGATTGGAGAATAGCCACAGATTCCCATCCATTTGTGAGTTGCACACATCTTTACTGATAACATTAATGATTTGACAGCTTTCATCGTTTATGGGGCACTGAAAATTCAGACCGTTTACGGTCGTATCATAAGCTATGAGTGTAGTATGTGTAACTGTGCTAGTGTTGTGTATGCGAGTGTGTGTAGATTAGTGTGTGTATTCATACGCAATATAAGATAACATATATGAAAGAGCACTTCTTTTTTTAAATGTAAGAAAAACCATTAGGATCTTTGTATCTCGTTTCTCTCCTCTAAGTATATTTGAAAAGCGAGATGCATATTCATCTGAAAATTACTATAATTCCTTGTTAAGCAGATGGCCTTGGTTTTTTATCTTCCACGTTTCCGCCTTCTGAGGGTATACCTCACTATCTATGGAAACTGGCTCAAAAACAGCAAAATGTTAGTGTGCAAGCTTTTTATTTTTTTTTATAAGAGATTCATTATTTATTACATTTTGATTCTACTTCTGAGTTGTCTCCAAAGAAATAATGGCCAAAGTATATGACCTTCAAAACTTGAATGAAGTGCTGTTTTTCTAAGTTAAACTACAGCAATTTCACACTAACGTTTATCATTCGGCTTCGTTTCTTGGTGTAGTAATTGCTTTTAATATATATGTCGACTGAAGCGTTCTCTTTCATTCTTTACATCTCCCACTGCATTCATCAACTACGCTTTTGAGATATCAGGCATGAATACGACCTGCAGAGATTTACACAATGGGAAGGAAAATAAACAGATCCAAAAATATGTTCATAAAAAGGGCTTGAGAGCTTACCTAGTGTCCAAGCAGTGGGCTGCCGTAAGAACCCATTGGTCATTGATGAGAACGCCTCCACAGAACCAGTCAAAGCCATCTTCTTTCTTGATCCCTATGAGTGCCTAAGGATTTTTGTGCTGATTAGATGATTAAACAGTAAAGACTAAACTAGAAAAAAAGTGTTTGTCATTTGTTCTCTTTATCTGGGTTTCATGCAATATTGAGTGCCGTTATCATACAGTTACACAAAATTATTTCATCCCCTGATAGTCTTCAGGTGGTACAAGTTAGACTCAATGGGAAATCATGTTGCCTACAAAATCTCAGAAACTCTTCTAACGACACTTATGACAAGTAATAAGACTTTTCATTTACTTTGACATCAACTTGCTAATCAAATTTTGGCCGCACTCACCATCCATGGCCACGCATTCCTCTGTGACTCAAATCCCCCGACAACCGGTGGCCTTGCGGTAATATCTAGAAGAGCCGCAAATCTCTTAGGCAATTCCCTAGCCCTCTCAAACCTTGAGGAGATGAATTTGACGGCACTTCGACCGCATGCTGAAGTGAATATGACAGTTCACTGAGTAAATTTTATATACTATGTATATTCAACTTTTATCAGCGAAAATAATGAATATATATTATTTTTTTATCATCAATAGTGTAAACATGTAAGAATCTCAGAGAAACTTACTTTGGGTGCATGCTAAAATCTATGGTCAAATACAGCGCTCTTTCACCAACGAAAATTAAAATAAATACGCTATATTTTATTAGAAATAATTTTTTTATACTGTTTAAAATGCATATTATTTTTTACGTTTTCATTCTAAGACATAAATCATAAATATCGTATCCTAAAATTCCTGTATCTTTAACTCAACACGAAACATCTTTTTCATAAACTCATTGGCTCTTCCATAGGGCTCCCTAACAACAACCCCCACCCACACGCCCTTACCCCCAACAGGAACCACCACACAACAAGCAAAAACCAAAGCCACAACAACAAAAGTAGTTGTTGTAGCTTACTCCCCGAGTAAATGAATACACGGAAATCACATTACGTTTTCACCCCAGGCACAAAAGTGGTAATTATTATGAAAACAAGGTGTAATCCGACCTCCAGCTTACTCGGAATACATGCTAGATTTTCCTTTTCCCACCCCTCATGCTTAAGTTATAAGGATTATATTGGTTAAATAGAGCCTTTGTTTCACCAACGAAAATTAAAATATAGAGACGTTTATACCTTTATTAGAAAATAATTATTCTGCCACGGATTAAACAAGCACATTATTTGTTTTTTAAAATTAAATTTTCATACCCAAAATAAATAATTCAATAAGTATCCTATATGAAAATTCCCGCATCTTTAACTCAACGCGAAAAACCTTTTCGGCCACCCTTTTTAGGCCCTTTCAAAGGCCTTTCCTAACTCCCCATAAGAACAACAACAACAACAAAGTAAGAGATAATAGTGGATATAGGTACATTAGACATGAAATCAAAATCATCAGACCTGCAGCCTTAAAGAATTATTGTAATAACAACATTACTTACTGGTGATTG
>NC_087213.1:36978835-36986335 GCF_015104395.2 Macrobrachium nipponense
ACCCCGAATAGTACATTGTCTGATAGTAATCATTAGTCACCAAAAAAAGTCTACACCCATCTGGGAACTCTTTGTCCCTCTGCATTCCGAAGTACCAGAATCGTCTGTTTCAAAGACACAGAACACATCCCGGTAAGTACACACACAAGATTGACAGACAGAGGTTAAATATTGGATATCATCACAAAAATGTCAAACAGATAATAAGCCACTCTTTGGCTAAAGTAACTCAACACTCACCCAAGCAGCCGGACCACTATAAACACAGTTAATAAAAAACTCCCGGTGAATGCCACGGCATCTTGCCTGTGACTTGAAGCCCTCTGTCAAAATCCTCCCATAGGCTTGGGTATGACACTCTTTTAACAGAAAGAGGCGCACACGCACATACGAACGCACACTTTGTTAGCGCCTCGCAACACTAGTTGCATCCAGTTTCACAAAGGCACTTCGAGAAGAGTTCATAAACTGTCGTGCATTGACTTGTCGAACTAAGCACTTTTATCTCACGCCATCCCTAGAATACTCATTCATCAGCTACTCTCAGGTCGTTACCTCTGCACTGTTCTCCACATTCCATAGGTCACTGAGAACACATGGACAATATATTATTAATCAAAAACCCTAGGCCTTACATATGTAACCTTGTGCTCTATTGAAATCTGAACCACTTAACCAATCTAGACAAAATTTTGCACGTGACCCTCATTTGACCCAAAGAAGGATTTCACGTAGGTTTCAAACCGTACAACCTCCCTCAGGGGTACCTTATTTACTGCAGCTCCTGGCAAAGACCCAGCCGTGGAATAACATTTTGGATTGGTCTGGTGTGAAATACGAAGTGTTATTAACGTAGGTTCCTATACTTTAGTGCTGACCGTGCAAACCAAAGGACCTTGGTGCAAACTAGCAAAAAGAGCTCCGCAGCGACGGTGGGCAGGCGTGTGAATCGCTGTGTTAGGCCGAAAATTTTGACTGGAATTGTGGCCTTTCTTAGAAAAGTTTTCCTACATCTGCTTTGAATTCATTTGTTGTGTAAAGTCTGTGTGTACTATTATTAAAAAATATTTTCTTTCCTGTGAATAATAATTCTGTCTAGAATTCATTGTTTTAAATAAATATGTTAACTTACTCAAAACCACACCACGTGTTACTTCCTTTCTAAGGTAAATGATCAACTGCCATTCAGAGTTTTTCCGGGCAGCTCTAGATTGGTCAGCTAGTACACACACACACACACACACACACACACACACACACACACACACACACACATATATATTATATATATATATATATATATATATATATATATATATAGTGTATAATGACTATGAAAGTGAAAATATGCCAGTTTTTTCAAAGTTAGTTATTGAAATATACTCTTGAGGAAACGTGAATAACCCGCTAGTTACATCGATCGTTTTTCTTCTTTAGACTGATAAACATCGAATTCTGGATTGTTACTGATGTTTAATTTTCTGATCAAAGCTGAAAACAATTTAATATTTTATGACAAGGAACAATTACAAATATTGAAAAGTCGCCTTTTGTTTCAATCTGTACAATACAATTGCTCTGTTCCGGGCCAGGACAGCAATGCTAGAGGGGAAAGGAATGCGGCTCTCCTTACATTCATTTGAAATTACATATTTCTCAGTTTGACTCAGTTTACAATACACATGTTGCCATAACATGTATTAGTGTTCCTTTATATTTTTACCTTCATGTAAATACCAATTACCAAGAATTTTTATGGTACTGTCATGTAAGTTGCACCATGTTGAGTTTGCCTGAAGGCTAAGATGTGAATTAGTCTTCCATATATTATGAAAATATCAATTCTTGAGTTAAATTCCTCCTATGTTATTCATATAAAATCAGGTTAGCTGTGTGGTGTAACAGTTAAGTTAGGCATGAGTACAGCATAGCCCAGGCTAAGGACTGCATGCTCTTTGGCACAAGATTGCCACCCTAAATCATCTAATTGTATTACAGGGAACCAGTATAGGGTACCAATATAAGAACCAGTTCAAGAATGAACAATTATGGAAGAAATACAACTAGGAATAAGTTGCTTTCACGATGTATCCACCTACTGTTAAGAAGAAATATTTTTATAAAAACCCATGAGAGCCAGCCTTTTCCTCAACCCTAACTACAGAAATGAAGATTCTTCCGCCCCCGACATCAAGTACCAGTTTCAACAAAGAATAGGCCTAGAGTATTAGCCTAGCTGCCTAGTCCTATGAGGTACCTTTGTATTAGCCTACGCTTCGGTTTGAATTGTTATGTATAGGCCAGTCTGAGTTAATTGTCCTAAAATGTATAGAAGCCTCCAAATGTATAAGTCAAGAAAATTGACACCTCAGTACCTACTGTATAAATATACAGTAAAGTAAATATATGTGTAATAACATTATCATTATTATTATTACATATACTTATGGTGGCAGTGGTGTAGGATGTATTTAGATATATCCAACCCCACGCCCTAAAGTTGGTCATGAAGCCATTAGGTCTCCAATTGTTTTCAGGTACGTATTATAACCTAACCTATGGTAATTAGGCCTATGTCACCCTTGCTTAAGGTACTGTTAGCCTATTGTATTGCAGTCTATGTTGATTTGTTGACCTGTGTTCCTTGTATAACAAGGCCTGCAAAATGGAGGGTGATGTAGAGAGAGAAGTTCTTTTATGATAAATTGGAGTCTGCCATAGATACTCAGTTGTCAAATGCAACAATTGTGTGATCAGCTTATTGACATGAAAAGGGAAATAGCTAATTTATCAAACTCTGCACCTGTCACTTCCACACCATTCAGTTCTAACAGGGTTAATAGTTCAGTCATTAACCCATTTGTCACACTAAACAGCAGAAATAACAATGACACCACACAATAACCCAGCTTTACTATTGAAACAATTTTTTCTTAAATAATACCCAGCAAGTAATGCACAGTAATCCATTTCATTAAAGTACAGTCAATAACCCTTTTGTTCCAGTAGCTAACCTGAATAACCCAATTGATAATAAATATTCTAAGGGATTTATATTAAAACCTAAGGATATTTTGATGTTGAAGTTGTCAGAATTGCAAGGTGTTGGGTCTGATAACAGACTTGCTAGATTTTTTAGTCAAGTAGAATTTTGTGTTTCTGCAGATACAGATAGAATCCAAGTAGCATTTACCAGAGTGGAACAAGAAATTGCAACTCTATTAACTGCAGAAATGGTCAAAAGGGGAAATAACATATCCTGGAGTCAATTTAAGGACATACTGAATCTCCACTCTACTTGTTCAGCCAATATTAAACAGGCTTGGCAGGAAATTGAGATTGAACGTTACAGTATAGATGAAGCCTCTAGAGCATTTGTTAACAGAATGAAAGGTAAATTGTCTGGTTTTGAAATTAAATTTCCTAAGGATTCCCTTCCCAAAGCTGACAGTCTTGTGAAAAAGAAGTTACGTATACAGAGGACTTAGCAGTACATCCTAAGAAAGACTCAAGGATTTCCTGGATCATAGGATGCCCTTAGAAAGATTAATTGAATTTGTAGAATATGAGTACCATCTAGCTACCATAAGTGGAGATGTTACCCAACGTACAGTTTTTCCTGTTAATAATTGGAATTCCCAACAACAACCTGTTATAAATAGTAATGCAAATAACACAACAGAATTGCAAGATCTGAGAAAGTCAATAATAGTGATTTGTCTAGCAAATTAAGGAAGTTTAGTAAGAATAAAGAAAACAATCAGTATTGTGCTTAATTTAACGTCAGAGCTCACAAGCTTTCTGCATGTCCATGTAACCCCCCAAGAGGTGTTTGTTTTGATTGTCACAAGCCAAACTGTAAAAGAGATTCAGCAAATTGTCCAAGATGAATGAATGACTAAGCCCAAGTGTCAGGTCTGTTTCTATCAACTTGATGATGTAGGATTGTTGAATGTGTGTAATGTCTGTTGCCAAGAGGGCAGCGCGATTGGCGCTAATGTTGCCTGCATGTCTGAGCTTCACTTGCAGTCACACCTCTGTATGGACTGGATGTGTAATAAAACATTGGAGTAATACACGGGTTTCCTTCTGTTTCCTACATGGCGCAATGAGTAGGATGCATATGGGATAATCATGTCTACACCAGGGAGACCATCTTTCACGGCAAGGAGGACATGATGATCCTCCAGGGGAGCTCACAGTATTCCCGTCAGAGTGGCGCCAAGATCACCAGCTCTTCAACATGTAGTTGCCAAAGGTCAAGACGCATTGCAAGCCCTTAACGACCTTTTGGCTACAGTAGCGAGTGGCTTGCATCTACAGAGCAGTCCCAGGGCCCCGGCCCCACCACTACCAGGGGTGTGCTTTGGAAATGTCATCACCCTCCTACAGGACTTGGAAACGGTCCACAACACATTGGCTTAGGCTACATAAGCTTCAACCAGTGGATGCAGTTAAACACATTAGGTTTCATTGTACCCCAGAGTTGCAATACAGTGGGCTAACTTGTTTCCAGAAGGGGCTTTGGATGCTATAGGGGCCATGGTTCTGTGTGCATCGAACCAGGCTGCATTGGGCTGAGTTTTTTTTTTTTTTTTTTTTTTTTTTTTTTTTTTTTTTTTTTTTTTTGTATATGCAAGGGCACGAGGAGTCCATTAGTGAATATTTTGCAAAGTTCTCAAAAGGCCATGGATTGTGGCTTCCAGTGTCCTAGCTGTCATTGTGATTTGTCTGAATATATGCTTATTAGGATGTTTATGGCAGGCCTAAGGGTTGAGATATTGAAGAGACCTCTATAGGTCATGTAATTCTGTTTGTAGTGTGGATGCCCTAAGGGCAGTGTGTGCAACATTAAAGGCAGCTCGCAAAGATGCATCCATGCCCCATCATGACACATGGCATCAGAGCCACGTGCAGCTGATGTGGAGACAGACCCCAGCTCCCCCGAGTGTGCAGTGGTGAAGAGTAGTGGAGTCTGAGGGCTACCAACAGTATCTCCTTATGCTGGATGGAAGCAGTCAGGTGTCACTTAGAAACAGGAAGCACCTGAAAGTGCAAAACGGCAGCCCCCAAGTCGTCAGCCACTTCCCCACACCCGGAACCCACTCCACCTCGTCCAAAAAGACGAACAGAGCAACCCTTGTGCCTTGTGGATGGGCGAGTATGTCATGGGAGATATCGAGTGTTAACCCATGCTCATGCTTGTGCAACATTGTAGAATTATATCTTATTGTCCCTCATACTTGTTTTGTCTTATGTTTTTGATAAGCCGAACTGGCTACAATTATTTTATGCAGACATATTTTTATGTATGTTCATATTGCTGACATGCATGTCCTTGTTGTGATACCCATGCATTAACCACTACTTTTTTCTTATGGGCATTATATATATATATAATATATATATATATATATATATATATATATTATATATATCATTGTGTGTATATATATGTATTTAATACAAATTTGCTTATTGCCATCACTCATTGTTTCCATTTAATATTATGCCATTCTGCCATGCTATAATCTTAGGTGGGGGGAATGTAGGATGGTTGACTGTGCGTAATGCCTGTTGCCAAGAGGGCAGCGCGATTGGCACCAATGTTACCCATGTGTCTGCACTTTACTAGTCATCACACCTGTCTGGACTGGACTTGTAATAAAACACTGGAGTGATTAACGGGTTTCCTTCCATTTCCTACAGATGATTAAGGAATAAGTATAGGGTACCAATATAATACCAGTTCTAGAGGGAACTGTCATGGAAGGAATACAACTAGTAATAAGTTGCTTTCAGGATGTATACACCTACTGTTAAGGGAGAAATATTTTTTTAAAAAAGTGTGAAAGCCAGCCTTTTCCTCAACCCTAACCACAAAAATGAAGATTCGTCCGTCCTCGACGTCAAATAGCTACCAGTTTCAACTAAGAATAGTCCTAGAGTATTAGCCTAGGCCTAAGAGGTACCTTTATATTAGCCAGTGCCACGGTTTGAATTGTTATGTATAGGCAGTCTGAGTTAGTTGTCCTAAAATGTATGGTAGCCTCCGAATGTATAAGTCAAGACAATTGACACCTCAATACTGTATACATATACAGCATAGTAAATACACAAGTAATGAAATTATTATTATTATTATTATTATTATTATTATTATTATTATTATTATTATTATTATTATTATGACAATAGTAAGTTAAAGATTTATTTTACGCCGATCCATTTTAGTTGGGAATATTATTGTACTATTGTATCTATTGGGGCTTCGTCTTTCCTTTACTAATTTGGTTGAATGCCCCAGTCCACAGGGCAACATTAGGCCTTTTAATTCCCCCAATACCTTGTTATCACTCGCGGTCGGTCATTGTGCCGGGGTCCGTGCTGGCATAAGGCCAGTTTATTCAAGTCAGCCTACTTTTCTTCCCTTTCTGGGCAATTCTCTTTCTCTCTTTTATTGTTAATTCTGTCCAGTGGAGGATCTAAGGGGGGTGTGGACCTGGTCACGTGCCCCCCCTGGAATAGATTAATGTGTAAATCTCAAAGCTATAATTAAATTTTGATAACGTGTACCCACTGCACACACGTAAAATATTGACAGAAACGCTGAAAAAATTATATCATTTGTTTTTTATGCATGTAATTAATGCTTATATTTGCCAAAGAAACTACATCTGCCGCTACTTTGTAAACTAAAGGTGTTGGAAACAATATAACAATTTTCAAAATTATAATTCTCTCTCTCTCTCTCTCTCTCAACCAACATGCTTTCAGACAAATTAGATCCTGCCTATCAAACCATTTGATGTTTTTTTCATAACATACTTGGTATTTACGACAGTAGTAGATCAACAGATATACTCTACTTAGATTTCCAAAATGCCTTTGACAAAGTTTCACACAAGAAACTAATATCAAAAGTTAGAGCTTTAGGAATTGCAGAAAAAAAAAAAGTAGACTTGCTAACTGATAGAAAACAGAGAGTCGTAATAAATGGCGAAGAAACAGAATGGTCAGATTGTAGGCTTCACTAGCAAGATAGCCAAACTATACTCTGTTTTTTTTCCATCTGTCCACCCGTTTGTGGTGTTTGCGTATGGTAACAATGCATCCCGGGCTTTAGATAGTTATTCTATGTGTAAGTTTTAGGTAAATAAAAGGATATCTGGTTGTACATTTGCAACTGAAAAGTGTTTAAATAATTTACTGTATACGAATTACACCGTTAATATTCGAAATTGGATATTATTATACTTCTTGAATGTAAGCTGAATGGAACTATCTAAAGCCCGGCACGCAGTGTTACCATACGCACACACCACAGGCGGGGGGACAGATGGGAAAAAACCGAGTATAGGTGTAAACGCAGCAGACCCAGATACAGTGGAAAGTTTAAGAAATTATCTAAGGAAAATAGGAGTGGTCAAAAATATGGCAAATGCCTTTTAACCTGGATAAAAGTAAAGTGACATAAATAAGAACAAATAACCGTCATGC
>NC_087213.1:36991335-37071335 GCF_015104395.2 Macrobrachium nipponense
TATATATACATATATATATTATATATATATTATATATATATATATATATATATATATATATATATATATATATATATTGGCTTTATTTCTCCTTATGATCCCCTTTACTTTTATTTATTATTATTATTATTATTATTATTATTATTATTATTATTATTATTATTATTATTATTGCCTATCACAGTCATCCTATTCGACAGGGTGATTTTTATAGCGTGGGGTGCCAGGTTGCATCCTGCCTATTTAGGAGTCCATCACTTTTCTCACTATGTGTGCTGTTTCTAGGAGCACACTCTTCTGCTTGGGTCCTAGAGCTACTTCGGCATCTAGTATTTCCAGGTTCCTTTTCAGGGATCTTGGGATCGGGCCTAGTGTTTCTATGATTATGGGTACAGTTTTCACTGGCATATCCCATATCCTTCTTCTTTCTATTTTCAGGTCGTGATACTTAACAATCTTTTCTCTCTCTTTCTCTTCTACTCTGGTGTCCCATGGTATTGCTACATCAATTAGTGATACTTTCTTCTTGATTTGTCAATCAACGTCACGTCTGGTCTATTGGCACGTATCACCCTATTTTTTCTGATACCATGGTCCCAGAGGATCCTTGCTTGATCATCGTTTTCTATCACTCCTTCAGGTTGGTGTTCGTATCACTTATTACTGCAAGATAGCTGGTGTTTCTTGCACAGGCTCCAGTGTAGGGATTTTGCTATTGAATCGTGCCCCTTTTTGTACTGGTTCTGTGCAAGTGCCGGACATTCGCTTGCTATGTGGTTTACGGTCTCGCTTTTCATTTTACATTTCCTGCATATGGGTGAGATGTTATTCCCATCTATCGTTCTTTGGACATATCTGGTTCATAGGGCGTGGTCTTATGCCGTAGTTAGCATTCCTTCTGTTTCTATCTTGAGTTCTCCCCTCTGTAGCCATTGCTATGTTTCATCGCTGGCCAGTTCTTTAGTGTCTCATGTACTGTCCATGCATTGGTTTGTTGTGCCATTCCTCTATTCTGTTTGTAATTTTCCTATCTCTGTAGATTTCTGGGTCTTAGTCTACTTCTTTCCATACCCTCCTTGGCCACTCGTTTTCACTGGTTTTCAAATATTGCCCCAATGCTCTGCTGTAGATGTTGACGCAGTCCTCTATGCTTAGTAGCCCTCTCCCTCCTTCCTTTTGTGTTATATATATAGTCTGTCTGTATTTGCTCATGGGTGTAGTGCTTTGTGTATTGTCATGTGTTTCCTAGTTTTCTGGTCTATGCTGCGGAGTTCAACCTTCGTCCACTCCACCACTCTTGCGCTGTATCTGATTACTGGTACTGCCCATGTGTTCATGGCTTTCATCCTTTTCCCGGCGTTGGGTTGTGATGAGTATCGCCTAAGTCTCTGCATATATCATTTCCTGATCGTGTCCTTCATCTCTTGTTGTTTTATATCCTCTCCTTCTATTATTCTCAGGTATTTGTATCCTGTCTCATCTATGTGTTTAATGCTATTCCCATCCGGTTGCTTTATCCCTTCAGTCCTTGTTACTTTGCCTTTTAGTATGTTGACCAAGGCAAATTTTTCTATTCCTAACTCCATCCTGATGTCCCCAGATACATTTCTTAGTCTGCATTAGGGTGTCTATTACCTTGATGCTCTTACCATATAGCTTGAAGTCGTCCATGAACATCAGATGGTTAATTCTGTTGCCTCCTGTCTTGAGTTTGTACCCAGCATCCATCTTCTATAGTACTTTTGTCATGGGAATCATGGCCTCTTTTCTGCCATGTCTTTCAGTTTACTCAGGTCAGATCTCAGCACCATGATTTGTTTTTCCAGGCGCCTTTTCCAAGGCGGTTGTTGTTTTGGTTTCAGTTGGGTTGGTTGTGATGGTGGTATTATTATTATTATTGTTATTATTATTATTATTATTATTATTATTATTATTATTATTATTATTATTATTATTATTATTAGATGAACCCTATCCATGTGGAACAAGCCCACATGGGCCACTGACTTGAAATTGAAGCTTCCTAAGAATATGGTGCTTATTAGGAAATAAGAGAAGATAAATTAAAATGAAGTCGAGATCTCACTTATTAAGAATAAAAAATAAATAAATAATAAATAAATAGATAAAAGTGTATCAAAATTCAAGGTGAATAGCATTAGAGTAGCAATGCATTGCATCTGCACTTGAACTTACGCAGTTCCAATTGCACGACATATGATCAATCTGTTCTTTAGAAACTCCGAAGCAAGTTATTAGGATGACAATAGAAGTCCACACCATGACGATTATTCTCTTCAACGCCTGAATGCACTATGAGCAAGAGGAAGAGCTGGCAAGGGTCAGTTCTACAAAATCCCCTTTAGATCCTTACTTGTCACTTAATGGTCTATCTGGGCTTATTCCATAAGACTGTGTATTCATGTTTAAGTAAGATAATAATGCTAACGACACCAAGAGTCTTTCAGCAGTATAATAACACCAAGCACTATTTTCTGAAATGTTTATAATACTGGAGTGAATAAGAAGCCCAAGTATGGAAAGCTGGACTCGGGCCAAACAACCGAGACAAAATACCTAATAAATAAATGAATAAGCAAATATGTAAATACACACGCAGCGCGCGCGCATATATATATATATATATATATATATATATATATATATATATATATATATATAATATATATATATATAGATATATATATATATATATATATATATATATAGATATATATATATATATATAGATATATATATATATATATATATATATATAGATATATATATATATATATATATATATATATATATATATATATCTATTATATATATTATATATGGGTGTGTGTATTTACATATACACATGCTATTTAGATATCCCTTAAAACAAATGTAGACCCACAAATTAAGATATTATCATGACCGCTAATCAGGTTAGTGAACAGGATTCCATTATTACCTTCATAATATTAAAATCACCAACGCTTAGGCTAATAAGGAGCTGTTGTATCCCCCAACAGAAATTCCATATCATTGTCAGACACGTAAGGTAACTCAGAGAAAATAATATCAGTGACACATCCAACAGGCCTCAAAAATGACTACCTTTATTATACATCGCTCATGCTGTACGTGAACTAGACCATTCACAATCACAGTACAATCACCGCTACTTAAAATATCGCAAACAACCTGGGGAGTCCTCTCCTAGAAACCACTGGGTTTTACCTGGTGGGATAATCATGATTCAGGTTCTGCTCTTGGACAGGATAATAACTGTGACGGGTTGCATCGGTGACTTCCAAATGCTGTCAGGTGGATAGTGATCCCAAATAAGTGTCGAAAATAGACAAACTTCTACCGCTATAGCCTTTCACTTTTCACTGAGAAGTTTATATCATAGTTTCAAAATCACAAAATAAACAAATAATAAACAGACAACACATAATCATCTCAAATTATTGTCCCATTTGGCATAGACAACATAGTCTTGCCCTATAATCGTCAATTTTCAAGGCGTGATCCTTTAGCACACTTATCTTGAGGATCCGAGCATGTTTGGAACACCGTTGCCTGTCCAAGGCCTCTGCACTATAAAAGAAAGAAAAAGATAAATAAAACAGCAAAAACTAGCAAAAATTTTACTTTGGGAAATATATCCCGTTACGATAATGTTTCAAAAAAGTTGGTCCGGGAAAAACTGTACTCAGTCTCCTTCTAATATATATTATATTAATATATATATATATATATATATATATATATATATATATATATTGAATTAGATATTGATATTGGCCAGTTTTTCCATATTGTGAAGATAGGAGATCCAGACATTATACAGCGCTCTGCCCACGTGGCTTGCCTTTACCTCAAGCCATTCAACGTTGCCTTGTAAATAAATGTAATGTAAATTAATCAGCTGAGTATTCCTGGCGACTTTCCAGAACCAAATAAATCCATTTTATAGTTATCTTAGGTAAGTCAGAAGCGCTCCATTTTCCATATTCTCCCTCTTAATATTTTTCCCTTACGTTTGGGACTACAAGGTTGCATATATATATATATATATATATATATATATATATATATATATATATTATATATAATATATATATATATATATCATGCAACCTTGTAGTCCCAAACGTTAAGGGAAAAATATTCAAAAGAAGAGGATATATATATATATATATATATAATATATATATATATATATATATACACACATATATATATATATATATATATATATATATATATTATATATATATATATATATATATATATATGATATTATATATTATATTAATATTTTAATAATATAAAATATAATTATATATGCAACCTTGTAGTCCCTAAACGTAAGGGATTATAGGGAGAGGATATATATATATATATATATATATATATATATATATATATATATATATATATGCAACCTTGTAGTCCCAAACGTAAGGGAAAAATATCAAGAGGGAGAATATGGAAAATGGAGCGCTTCTGACTTACCTAAGATAACTATAAAATGGATTTATTTGGTTCTGGAAAGTCGCCAGGAATACTCAGCTGATTAATTTACATTACATTTATTTACAAGGCAACGTTGAATGGCTTGAGGTAAAGGCAAGCCACGTGGGCAGAGCGCTGTATAATGTCTGGATCTCCTATCTTCACAATATGGAAAAACTGGCCAAAATCAATATCTAATTCAATGCTGGTTTCCAAAATTGATATTATCTAGCGGTAAGAAAGCTCTTGCATGCGAGGAGACGGAGCACGTGACTCAGCAAATCTGGAAAATGTATTCCCAGATTAAACACAACATAAAATAGAGACATCTTGCACAATTTTACCGTTAATCACTTTTATCTAACACACACTGGGGGAGGAACTCTAATGTTTAAATGAAATATTCAATGAAGACTTAATCTTGGACACGTCACAGGGGTAACACGTGCCCTGATGATGGACAAAGGGATTTCAGTAGAGAAGTGATAAAAGGGAGATTTGAAATGGAAATAGCAAGATTCGTCTTGGAGGAATAGGGCTGGTTGGATTTTGCACTTTTGAGACATACCTTTAATCCTTAAAGGGTTGAACATGTGTCGTGGTGTAGGAGGAGGGCTCCAACCAGCGTCGACGAAACAAAGGGCTGACTTCCCATCAGAGAGAGGGCACGTCTGCCCAAATGAAGTAGCTAGCGTGGACTGAGGACGGACCAGTGCATGTCCAAGAAGCCTGGGATCACACACAGCCTACGGCATTGTCTGGAAAGATGCAAAAGACAACCAGCAGATTTGTGGGAAGAGAGGTCTTAAGCTAGGAATTCCTAAAGCCCACTTCAAAGCCTATATAACCCCTGCGACCTGCCTTTATTACTCTATACTTTGGGCCTATCGTTAACGGCTTATTGTCTCCCAGACCGGACATGCCAAGCCCCCCCCCCCCCCCCCCCCCCCCCCAAGTCATAAATGTGGGGGTAAAATGGCTGCCCTTCTAGCAAATATCAAAAATTACTGATACTGGGAAGACGAGGCGATCAAAATCCGTATATATATATATATATATATATATATATATATATATAATATATATATATATATATATATATGTAAGTGTTACATAATAAAAAAATATGGAATGTTATTCCATATATAAAAACTAAAACCATAAATAATTAAAACCAGTGACCCAAGAGGTCAACCAGTTTGCTTGCAGGAATGTGATCAGACCAGATAAGATAAAGTATGCCTAGATGACGTGTTGTATCAGTTAATGTCTGGTTTGCCGTCATCTGTGGCTATCAAATCTATTGTTTTGTAAACTGTTGTCTTCCTGCTTGAGACAACCACAGTGACCTATAACCCAGACGGCCTACATGACTTGTAATCTATGTCATCTGTGTGTATGTTCGTACGTTCAAGCTACTGTCTGCTCACTTTATGATTTGTAAACCAGATTGTATGTCAGATTTCTTTTAGCCAGCATCATTGGAAGACCTCTCCAATTTTATCTGATCTTCACAATGTAGACTCAGAGAATACAGATATTTTCGTACTCTGTGTTTCAAAAATAGAACCTCGCATCAGAAAGAAGATACTAAATGAACTTAGAAATTATCATCGAAATCCAAGACACTCCAATGAGGATGAAGAGTCATAACAAACCGACCTTAGCGTAAATTATCGCAGGTCTAAATAACCTCACAGTGCGCCTCGTTATACAAGGTATAGCACAACATATATATGTACTATATGTATATATAATATATATATATATATATATATATATATATATATATATATTTGCTATTTTTTGCTGTTTTATTTATCTTTTTTTTCTTTTATAAAAGATAAATAAAACAGCAAAACAAACATAAATTTTACTTTAGGAAGTATATTTAATGATCCATTTTAGAATAAAATAAACCCCGCTACGATAATGTTTCAAAAAAGTTGGTCCAGGAAAACTGTACTCAATCTCCTTCAAATATATATATATATATATATATATATATATATATATATATATATATATATATATATATATATCGTTCAAAGGGTGATAGACTTCTCTGTTGACTAACAAATGTAAGAAATTTTTGACGACTAATGTGGATAGACTGATGTGTATAGGCAGTAAGAATTAAATGAAAAGGCAAAAATGGAATCCCGAACCGTGACTGCGAGCAATAGTCAACCAATAAAGGAATTCAATATATCACTACGTTATATGTAACGTGTGGATCATATTTCTTTATTAGACATTAGAACGAGTGTTCTATACATGCTTTATGTCAGAAAAAAAAAAAAAAAAAAAGTGAGAAGGCAAAACTATCCTAAACCGCTACTTCTATAGTACTGTTAAGAACAAATTTACAAATGCAATATGTTTATGAAAGTTTTGGGTGCTACGTCATTGTTCAGATTTAAAGAAACCATTGATTGCATGGTTCTCGGAAGACTTTATATGTATATTGTTCGCTTGCTTTTTTATTCCACGAACCATATATGCATGGTCACCAGAATGAGGCTACATGTCATTTTACCATAGTTTGATAATAATTTCTTGCGTAAATGTAGTAATTTCGTTAACTGATACTACTATCGATCAAGGGTAGCAGTCGGCATGTTATCAAAGATCTACACGTAATGATGAGGATAAAATTAGGTTTTATGTATCAGCGTAAGGCATGTTCTTGCACTGCGGCGTTATATAACATGTCTTGCCCTTACGGATAATAAATACATGACAGCCCCTTTCTTTTCTTCAAAATATTTTCAACCATTGATTTCTTTTCAGTTCATTGTTCCTATCTTGGAAGCAATTTTATCTGCAATCGCATACACAACTTAGAAAATGTTGATAACACCGTAACAACCGTTTTCATACATCGTGAAATATAGAAACAAATCAACTACTTTGAAACTGGTAAGGTGAACACTTATTCTACATTAATTCTAGCCAACAATGTGTTTTACAAGTTTTCAAAGTACGAGTTATTTCTTGAGCATTTGGTAACTGATAGAAAAATAACGAATAATTCTTAGTATAATTTCTAACATATCAAATTAATTTTTCTGAGATACTTCATGATTTACGTGCACGAAAACTATAGTTTTTATTTTATTTTATTTTATTTTATTGATTATTATTAATTATTATTATTATTATTATTATTATTATTATTATTATTATTATTATTATTATTATTGGTATTCCTACAGTAGCAATCCGCGATGGCCTAGACTATAGCAATTGACGTTTTCCCATGTTAGTTTACTTACTGAACAAGAATTTAAAGTAATATTTATTCGGACGACTGTAATTAAACACCCAGGGGCCAGTACTAAAAACGGCGAAATACATTGGACGCCCCAATCCCTAGTGGATGTCGTATCCGCGGTTATGTTCCTTGCAATTCGTGCAAAACTATTCTTTAGAATTGCCCTGCAAGAAACGTAACCGCGGATACGACATCCACTAGGGACTGGGCCGTCCAATGTATTTCGCCGTGTTCAGTACTGGCCCCTGGGGATTAATTACAGTCGTCCGAATAAATATTACTTAAAATTCTTGTTCAGTAGGTAAAACTGCATAGAAAAACCGCGCAACTGCCATGGTCTGGGCCGCCGCGGATAGGTACCCTAGATCTACCTTATTATTATCATTATTATTATTATTTTATTATTATTATTATTATTATTATTATTATTATTATTATTATTATTATTATTATTATTATTATTATTATTATTATTATTATTATTATTATTATTATTATTTGAGAATTGCGTGTTGCGGAATTGTTTACAAAAGTCATGGGTAAATTATAGTTTTCTATGAAATCACAAGCTAATTGAAAGAAAACGAAGATAATCATAATACAATAAAAAGAGGGTACCTATTATAACCGCAAATAAAATGCATAAACAAATACAAACAAAATGTCGCAAATATTCTGGTATGCGACTAGCGAGAGCTATAAAAGCAAACCAGGTGTAACACTAATATAACAACAACAAAAATGTGCAGAAGCAGTTGTGTGTATATTGTGTCAATTATAATTTTTTTATTATTATCTGAAAGTCATTAATCGAAAACTTAGGTGCATTCAGAAAGATAAAAAATCATTTTACTCATTTTTGAAACTTGAGCTACTTTGCAAAAACGATCTTAAGATCCTTTTTATGTCTTTTTCAACTTTAATATCATTTAACTAAGTTAACGGGAAATAGCCGTTCAAATGTTTTTAGTAGAATTTGTTTGGTATTAGCAATGAACCATCACCATAGTGTAAGGACAACGCTTTTTCTATATTTTTAGATTGCATCTCATTATCAAGCCGCGTTGTTCCTTTACCCATTCATTTGATGTATAATCCGTTCCCTCTATGTAATATTATTCATGCATTTTCGTCTGTGAAGAAACACTGTCCCTTTTTTATTCATGTTTGTTCGTGCGTGCATGACGGACACTACGTTTCCAACCGCACCCGTCTATGTCAACCCAGTTCGTCTGTAATAAATGTATGGGCTGCTAGGTGAGCAAGAGCCCGTGCTGACACAAGGTCAGCTTAATCAAAAACAACAACAACAATAAATTATCGGTTACCTGTCTTACTCTCTGGTCCTCACATGCGGGAGTAAACAGAACCGCTGATACGGTCACAATGATTAATTAAAGAAAAGGTAATTATACAGTCGTGTAAGTAAAAAAATGGAAGGCAGAGCAAGTTTTCACAATTAAAATGGTGGAAATCATGCAGAGGCTAAGGAGATTAGCCAATTAAAAACGAAAAATATAAAATCCTGGTTGACTATCAGTAGCAAAACTTAATTTTCTACCATACTTTTTGGCACCTGTTTAATTATCGTACGTCTTTCTTACCGTTAATATGTACCACATTCGTAGAAAGCCTATAGCTACTCTCACGTTTTCAGACAAATTTGAAGATGTAGAACTCGCATTCGTTCCTTTAAACGACCCAGCTGACACCGATCCGTATTTGCAACGTTGCAAACATGTTGCAAGTAGATTGGTGGATGTTTGACATTCAGGGAACGCTGCTGCAATGTTACCCAGCTAACATCGAATTGAACGTATTTGCAACGTTGCAAACAGGTTGCAAGTAGGGTGTTAAAGGTGCCTCACACTGAGGGACCTGGGGCAATCCGGACGAGCTGTAAGGTCTTTAAGGTAAGGTAAGCTCTCTCTCTCTCTCTCTCTCTCTCTCTCTCTCTCTCTCTCTCTTTTCCAGTCATATAAAAAAGAAAAAACCGCTATTTCCTAGCCAGTAAAAAATCACTTGATATTCAAATTAGCCCCATATGTCAATGTGATTATGACTAGGTTAATAAAGAATGTTTGATTGATTACTTTCTTTTATTTCCTATAACCCAGCCATTATGTTATTAGTGGATCTGGATGATTTGTTGCTCCCTGGAGCCTGGGCCTTAGAGGCAACAATGTTTTATATATATATATATATAAATATATATATGATATAATATATATATATATATATATATATATATAAAAAGAAAAAAAGAAAAAAAGAATATATATATATATAGATATATATATATATATTATATATATTCTTTTTTTCTTTTCTTTCTTTTCTTTTTTTTCTTTTCTTTTTGATACCCTGTGGTTTGGTAGAATTACATTAAAGATTTTAATAAGGAAAAACTTGGAAATCATTGTAAGGAGTTATAAGTTACTGTTTTTATTTTACTATAATTCAAGGATATTTGAAAGGAAATTAAGAAGGGGATCTAAGAAAATCTAAGGAAATCTGGCGTGAATATTAGGAAGTCAATTTTTTTCTTGTGGAAACTGCCGTTCTTTACCGTTCGAGAGTCGAGGCACGCCGACCGCTGTCGACGCCGTAAGAGAAACCAGTAGTCATATAGCTCCCCACTTTTTCATTTGTAATCTACATTCTTCACTTGTAAAAGGTGTGTATATTTGTCTTAATTTATAACACAACACTTAGTAGTGTTCTTTCGTGTTTTTGTCTTGATATAACAGCAAATTAGCAAGAATTCTTATGATAATGTTACATACCTAAGTTACACCAAGTTGATCTTGCATGTGGTTGCAAATGTGCTAATAACAACCATAGGCTAAGATGTATGATATTCTCCCATTAGTTTATGAAAAATGTCAATTTTTGAGTTAAATGTCACCTGTTATGTATGTAACACCAGGGTAACTGTATCCTACAGCTACACTAACAAACAGTCAAGTTAGGCATGAGTACGATATAGCCTAGGCTAGGGACTGCATACTGTTTGATACAGACACACACACACACACACACTCACACACGCATTATATATAATGTATTAATGTCAGTAATATATTGAAATGTTTTGGAAAAATTTTACTGATTTTCTTTTTTCATATTTTCAGGCAAAAAACCACTGAGATGATCTGGTTGCATTAAGCCTGTCGGATAATGAAGTAGACCTGTCAGATAATGAATTTTGAATGTTGATTATATATGAAAATAAATAAACCAAATCCTATTTTTAAGTCCAATTTATAATCCTGCGCCTTTATATGAATGTTGCACGAATATCTCGTGAACGTTGCACTTTTGCAATGTTGTATGAATGTTGCATGAACGTTAAACTTGCAATGTTGCGGCAACGTTCCTGGGAGTCGACAAATTGATGTTGCTGCAACGTACAAACCAACGTTACTGCAACGTCCATTTGAGAACTATCGATAGTTCTCATATCATCCGCATCTTGCCATAAGTAGTACCTACAGGAGATTTAACAAACTCTTGCTGATACTTACTAACGTGATTCAATGTATGTAGCCCACTACATGATTTACTTTTACTATGAGCAAACAAATCATGAAGATTTTTTTTACTCACCTGGTTTTAGTCCATACTGCAGTCATACATTATATTAGACTGTATTAATTCCCTTGCTTATATGTCCTGGAGGACATTGACTCTTACCCTCTTATAAAACTTGTTTGGGATATGCTAATCGTGTTTATGGTCTATATTCTTCAAGAAGGCTTGTGCTCGTGTTAGAGTCAAGGATTAAACAGTTTGATGTGCACACGCTCAAACAATTGGTGGCAGGGTTTTATGATTTTTCGTTCACCTGCCTGACGCACGATTCACTCCTTATTAACCTATTTTTCTTTTCAAAGATAAAAGAAATCTTAAGTAATGACGTTAAAAACAGCCACTGATATTTTTAGAATACCATGTTATATTATTATGTAAAACTATTTTCCATATAGTAAAACAACCACTGATATACATTACCAAATGTACATTATCAAATACTATCACTAGTAGTATCGCACAAACAGTCTTTATATTATCATTTCAATATTAGGTTGAAGGTAGTTGAATGATCCCATTTGTTAAATTTTACAGAAAACATTGGAAACTCACAAAATGCTATTAAATTTAAACAAAAGAAAAAAATTATAACCTAACAGTGTGAACCATGCGACCTCACTCTATTGCTTTTGATGACGTTATGTGCACGGGAATCTAATGTCAATGTGTCATTTATCAGTCTAAGAAACATCCCTTGCTGAGCGAGAGACATGTGAGGTGTGAACAAAGAGGTAGGTAGAAGTGTACTGATCTTTATTACAGGTAAGGAAATTCAAATATACAGCGTGCGGGCAGAAATGTGGTATCCGACCCGCGAGAGAGTAAAAGTGGGTCGGTGATAGCCGATTTGTGTTTCTTGTGAGACATATAACTTAGAATATAAAAGTACACAAAACATGATCTTGTTAGATATATACATTGGTGGAAAGCCCGCTGAACGCTCTCAAGGAGGGAAGTAAGAACAACACGATTGTAGAATTGTATACAGAGGAATTTGCGATAAGGCGTTGTCCTTACAAATACTCCCCCCAAGACAATAATTAGGGCGTAATTGTTTGATTATTTAGTGCTTCTCATCGCTATTTGTGGAAGCGAGCGGGCCGGCGGAGGCGGCCTTGGGTGCGTGAGACCAGCTGCTGTGATAAATCCTCGGCCTCGGAATCCTCTGGGTTTTTTGAGGACGGGATGCCTCCCCTGAGGTGATCCTAGGGGAGTTCGACAGTCTTCCGAGGGCGGCCGTGGCTACGACTGGGTGGTTTGGTGATCAATGGTGTCGCTTCTCGCTGAGGAGGAGGAGTGAGGCTCCCTATAGGATCCGCGTCGGCGTTATTTCACCCATCAGGAAAGCTGGTTTCAGTCGGTCGATTGTAACCCAGTTCTCACGACCATTTATGGATATGAAGTACGCCTTGTAGGTGCATTGGAGGACGTGGAAGGGGCCTCAGTGGGGTCTCGTCAGCGGCATGTGTCGTCCTGATGAAGACGTGTTTGCAGGAGGATAGGGCCTTTGGGAGGAAGTGTTTGGTTCTGTCGGAGAAGGTCTTGATGCAGGGCATGAATTTTCCGGCGGATTCCCAGAGTCTGGTGATGGAGACTGGCAATGGTTCCTCGTATATCTTCTCCGCAGGTGAGGCTTCGCCGTTCGCCTGAGGGGTGGTCAGGAGGACGAGGAGGACCCACAATAGTTGGCTCTTCCAGTCCTCGCTGGTGCAGCGTGCCATTAGGGAAGCCTTGAGAGATCGGTGGAAACCTTTCCATCGTGCCGTTAGCCGCCGGGTTGTAGGCGGTGGTGGTGTGTGTGATGTCCTAATCAGGCGGGCCAAGGTGGTCCACAACTCCGACAGAAAAACAGGTCCGCGGTCCGTCGTGATATCATCCGGCACTCCGAATCGACTGATCCAGCTGGCAAGAAGGGCTTTGGCGCATGCTTTGGTGGTTGCCTCCGAGATCGGCGTCGCCTCAGGCCATCTGTTGGAGCAGTCGATTATCGTCAGGAGGTATCTGGTGCCTTCAGACGGGGGCAGGGGACCCACGACGGTTACGTGAATGTGGTCAAATCTTCGCTTCGGCTGCGGGAACTCCCCTACGCCCAATTCTGTGTGCAAGCTTACTTTACTTGATTGGCACGGAACGCAGGTCCTGGCCCACTCGAGGGAGTCCTTCTGAATTCCGTGCCAGATGAACTTCTCCGTCAGGAGGCGCATCGTTATCTGGCCCGAGGGGTGCGAGAGTCCGTGTATGATGTTGAATACGGCTCTCCTTCAGGAGGCTGGAATCAGCGGGCGCGGGCGACCCGTGCTGATGTCGCAGAGGAGCGTCGTGCCTGCGGGTCCGAAAGGCACGTCCTCTCACTTGAGGGAGGTGGTGGCTGTGCAATATGCGGCAGTCTCCGGGTCGGCGGCCTGTTCCCGGGTGAGGTCTTCGTAATTGATCCCAAGGTGCACGGCGTTGATCTCTATCCTCGAGAGGGCGTCAGCCACGGGGTTCTTCTCGCCGGGGACGTAATGGATGGTGCAGCCGAACTCAGCGATGGCTGCCAGGTGCCTCTGTTGTCTCGCTGACCAGGCGTCGCCTGCCTTGGTGAAGGCGTGCACCATGGGGCCGTGGTCTGTCCTGATAGTGAAGGGGGCGCCCTCGAGGAGGTAGCAGAAGTGGCGCACTACTTGGTACACCGCCAGGAGCTCGCGGTCGAATGTGCTGTATCTCGTCTCGGCGGGCGACAGTTTTTTACTGTAGAAGGCAAGCGGCTGGGAACCGCCCTGGACCATCTGCTCGAGGACGGCCCCGCAGGTGACGTTGCTGGCGTCAGTGGTGAGGCGTAAGGGCACAGCGGGGTCCTGGTGGGACAAGGTTGCGGTTCTGGTGAGGGCCATCTTCGTGTCGTGGGAGGCCTGCACTTGTTCTGCTTCTTTGGTTTGCCCTTCAGGACCTGTGTTAGAGGGGACATGGTGCAGGCGACACGGGGATGAACCGGCAGTAGTAATTCACAATTCCGATGAATTCTTGCAGGGCCTTGACTGTAGTTGGGGTCGGAAATGTCTGCACTGCGTCTACCTTCAAGGCCATGGGGCACACGCCTGCTGCAGAGATCTCGTGTCCGAGGAAGTCCACCATCTCGGCACCGAAGGTGCCCTTGTCGAATCGGACGACCAGCCCGTTTTCCTGGAGGCGTTTCAGAACCGCTCGGACATGGTGTAGGTGCCCCTCCAGGAACCTGGAAAAGATCAAAATATCGTCGACGTAGCAGATGCAGAAGGGCAGGTCCCCCAGGATGCTGTCCATTAGGCGCTGGAAGGTGGCCCCTGCGTTTCTCAGGCCGAAGGTGGAGTAATGGAAGATGTAGGAGCCAAAGGGCGTGATGATGGCGGTCTTGGGAACGTCCTCAGGATGCACCGGAACTTGAAAATAAGATTTTAAAAGGTCCATTTTTGTGAAGATTTTTGCTCCATGGAGTACCCCAGTCAAGTCCTGCATGTTTGGCAAGGGGTAGTGATCGGGGATCGTAGCAAGGTTGAGTCTCCTGTAGTCTCCGCATGGCCTCCAGCTGCCGTCAGATTTCCGTACCATGTGGAGGGACGAAGCCTAAGGACTTGATGCTTTCCAGCAGATACCCATTCGTTCCATTTCCGAGAACGCCCTTTTTGCATCCTGAAGGCGGCCTGGGGGGAGTTGTCGGAACTTTGCGTGCGTCAGGGGCCCCGTAGTGGTGATGTGGTGGAATATTCTGTGCTTGGGCGGTGTCCCAGCTACCTGACGAAGTTCCGGTTTGAAAACTTCGGGAAATTCCTGCAGGAGGTTGCCGTACTTGTGGGGGGCGATAGTGCAAATTGTGGGGGCGCCTGGGCCAGCTGCGAGTGGTAGGGAACGGCGTGTCCCCGTGTCGAGGAGGCGTTTGCGACCCACGTCAACCAGGAGGCCGTTATGCACCAGGAAATCCACCCCAATTAGTGGAATCCTGACGTCTGCGATGGTGAAACGCCAGTCGTAGTTGCGCCCCAAGATGGATATTTCGAGGGACTTCGTGCCGCAGGAGTGGATGGGGGTCCGGTTTGCGGTGATGACTGACGAGGGCAGTTGGGTTGTCAGGCCCGCGGCTGTGGTCCTTTCCTGACAGTGGGAATATCGAGTGCATCGCCCCGGTGTCCACCAGCATCCTCCAACCGGAGATTACGTCGCGGACATAAAATCCTATGGGCGACTTTGATTTTGTCTGCCGTCGCCGTTTTTTGGCTGCTGGAAGGTGCAGGGTCTTTCGTATTATCTCCTGGAGTACCTTCCGAACTTCCGGTGGTAGTGGCACCAGGAGTTTTCTTCCCGCTGCGGGTGGGAGGACTTCATCTGGGTCACGGCACCGATCTCCTGCGTTGGGTCGTCTTCTTCTTTTCCCTTCTCTGCGGCTAGGCACACGGAAGATCGGGGAGCGGCGAGCTTTGCAGTCTTGTTCGACAGTGTCAGCTTTTTAGCTTTCTCCACAAGTTCGTTGTCGGGGAGGGTGTATGTGTCTGTTAGCTGTCCACGGACATCTGGCTTGAGTTGCCGCAGGAATATTTCGCGGCCCAGGCAGATTTCCATCTTCTTCCCGTCGGGACCTACTTCGGGCAGGCGGAGGGGGCCCGTCACCGTGTCCCAGGCATCCTGTGGGTCGGTGCCTTGCATCGGGTTTGTACCTAGGTCGAGGGCGTGGGCGGCTTTCTCTGCGATGGGAGTGGAGTAGGCTGTTACAGGTTTGGTCTGTGCCCGACCGGTCAGCCAGAGGGTTATTCGGTTAATACCTCTGTCGGGAGGACTGACATGATGAGGTCAGCCTGCAGTACCTTGTCCGAGAGTCCCACGACTCGGAATTGCCCTTCAGCTCGGATGAACCAGGCGGTTGGGTTTGCTGTTGTGAAGGGGGGAAGCTTGACAGCTTGAGCAGCAGCTGTGTGCGAGGCTGCCGTTGAGGCAGAGGAGGCTTGGGTGTCTCGCGCGGAACTGTCTGCGTCCATTGTCCACTTTCACAGAACGGTCGACAGGAGTCGTAAATGGCGGGCCAAACCATTTGAGGAATGCCTGAACATACCTGGGGAAGGTATGTTGTATTTAGTCCGTTAGAGGCATTGGTTTTTCCATGGTAGGAGCTTTCAGAGATGTAAACTGAGGCGCCGTGTGAGTTTGCTAAAGATCTCTGAAGGTGAGCGTCGGTAGTTAGTCCCTTAATGGCTTAGCCAAAACCGCTTGGGTCACCGTCCAAACCGGGAGGTCACCAGTTGTGAGGTGTGAACAAAGAGGCAGGTAAAAATGTAAAGATCTTTATTACAGGTAAGGAAATTCAAATATACAGCGTGCGGGCAGAAATGTAATATCCGACCCACGAGAGAGTAAAAGTGGGTCAGCGATGGCCGATTTGTGTTTCTTGCAAGACATATCACTTAGAATATAAAAGTACACAAAACATGATCTTGTAAGATATATACATTGGCGGAAAGCCCGCTGAGCGCTCTCAAGGAGGGAAGTAAGAACAACACGATTGTAGAATTATATACAGAGGAATTTGCGATAAGGCGTTGTCCTTACAGACAATCATTGCACTGCATTCGGAGCAAGTTCCTGTTGGAGAGATATCAAGAAAGCTTAATATACCAGAGAGAATCATACATAGATGAATTAAATTGTTTAGAGAATGGCAAAGTTTAGAACATGGGCTTAGAGGCGGAACTCCTTGAAGCACCACAAGAGAGCAAGACAATACAGTAGTGTAAATGTTTGTGAGTAACATTCATTTGTGAATTTTGAATTCTAGCTCGTCACGATATTGCTGAACCAGGAATCATGACTAGCTCTACGCCTATGACTGGTGTCTGATGAATACTTTATATGGGGAGGCCAGAAGAGATTTTTAAAAATACACTTGAAATCTTAGATAGGTGTCTAATGAATAAGTCTAATGAATAAGCAAACTTACCTTTGATGGATGAGAGATTCAGTTAGGCTTACTCTTTTTGTTTTGTTTTTTACCGGTGGTCAGGGAATACCACGGATAGGGAGGGAAACAGATTCAAGATGCATGCATTTTTTTTCTTCAAAACTTAAAGAATACATTTTATTGGGAGATACTTTATTGATATCATCCTATTCCCTCCATCACTCCTATACGCCACCTCTGCTCTCTTCCACATCTCAGGTGACTTGATCCAACTTCTCGCTAAATGAGTATTCATTCACATTACGTATCTGAAAGAGTAGTATACTGCTGAAAATAGACTTAGGCTAATCATGTGAAAATCAGAAGTCAAATTTAGGCCTACTGAATGTGTCATGCAAACTATTTTATTGATCAAAAGACAAAATTAGTTTAATTAAACATCGTTATTAAAGAATGTTAATGCCTTAAGGTAGTATTTATTGGCTGTAGGAGATGAAATGACAACACCCCAGTGCAGTACGATACGTTGGGTCAAGACTCGAGCGGCAGCAAAACCGACTTCAAACTGCTTATGCTGTCACGAAGCTAGAATTGAGAATAAAATTAGAATTCGTTGACCCATCAGTATATACTTTCCTCACTTTGCAAAATAATTATCTTTAATACGTTGAATAAGTCTACTCAATTCTAATGTAATTCATTTCAAGTATAGCACCTTTGAAAGGAAATATTATTTATTGTTAAGAACGAACAATGAGTTAAGAAACTACGCAAATTCTTCCTTGGCTGACTGTACTATTAAACAAAGTAAAGCTTTAGACATTTAAAGTTTGATATTGTAAGTAACAGGGGAATACAATGTCAATTTAAATAATGAAAACTGTTTCAAGTCAAGTAGCTCGATCTGCACCAAACAGAACAGCTGTGACGGCAACTGTGTTAATTAGGGCTCCTTTTCGATCCCTCTTAGATGCAAATATGTTTTCAGGGGTTTGCATGTTCGTGCATATATGATAATGTACCCATATGTATCAATCCTCTTGACTTTATTTCAACTAATAGTGAAACTAATCAAGATTTATAATGTGTGTTCATTTGCCCGATGACATTCTCGTTGTGTAGATTATAATTATGGTGTTGCAAATGTTTGCAACGTATTTTTATAACCCAACTTTTAAGAAACTAGCAGGAAATTCCTAATATTCAATATATTTTCAGCTAGAGATTGCCTTTTATTGTATTTCATTGGAGTAATCCAAATTCCTTATTTAACTGCAGCGAAGAGAAACAACATCCTCGATCATATCGTTCGAAATGCCCCAGGAAGTTATTTCAAACGAAGTTTCACCAAATTTGCTCCTTCCGTGTTACCAAAATTTACTTTCTACCACAAAGGCGCAGGGCTTTTTTCTTTCTTTCTTTCTTTTTGCTTGCATTTTTTTTTTTTTTTTTGCAAACATGAAAGAATGATATAGACATCCACGGGGAGCACCGTAGGTTTGGCGCTCCGAACCGTAGAGACTGTGCCATCTATCGTCAGATAGAGAAACTACTCGATGTAAACAAAGCTAGAAATATCGACCGGAGAATATACAGACCTTTTGCCTAGCTATCCGGTGCCTCGTAAGCCTAATTTTATAATTTTATTTATCTTTAAGGCTAAATATTATACAGAAATTGGTGTTTCTTCGTAGAAATGTTATTTTTGTGTTAGTGTGGGAAGTTAAACGCTCTCTATAAGCCAGTATAGGCTGGGATAGCAAGCTAAATGCTAGGCACAACAGTTCAAGCTGATTTCCTTGAACTGAAAAAAACTGAAGTATTGAGTATCGTTTGGCTATTTATGGCCATAATAATCGTATCCTTACTCATATGAATATTATAGCTTACAATACTGCAGGCATAGGTGTAAAATTAGAAGTCTGATCATTAATTGTGGTGGGTTAACCTAGCCCATTGATAGACTGAATCTGGCCATCCTTCCCCTCCCCATCAGAGTTTAAGGGCCTATGGAGAAATAAGCTATCGAGCCAAGCATACCCTTAGGGAATAAGGTACATTTTTACTTTAATACCGGCGACACTCATGAACAGCTTGCTTACCTAGTAGTACCATCCTTATGGAGATACCTAAACATTAAAACAAAAGGGTAAATGACTGAATGGCGACACGGTGGCCACCTTTCTGAAAAAGTTCTTTAACCCGTTCAATGACCCAGGATAAACCTCAGTCAAGAGCTAGCGTCCGTCGAACCAACGCTTTGAGACCTCTACTTTCCATTTGAAGTAGGGTAAACAAAAGCATTGAGTCCGTCTTACTCAAGAAGAATAATCTTTTTCACTGATATTTAATTGAAGAAACAACAATGCAATTGCATCTTTGGACATACCATTCAAAAGATTGAAGTTATAGTGGAAGTATGAGACATCTTAATCCTGGGGTTATGGTTTGAACAGAAATGCATTTACCTTGAATCAGTGGTTTTATCCTTACTGCCATCAGAACAGTGCTTAATTGAATGTACAGTGGAACCTCTACATACGAAAGTCCCAATGTACAAAAAATTCAGTTTACGAAAGGAAAGATGAAGATTTTTTTGCTTCTGTGTACGAAAATAATTTAGGTTGCGAAAGGGTAAAGTCTGAGATTTGCCCAGGCCGCCGAGAACAATTTTAAAACTGGTGCGTCGCCAACTCAGTAGACTCACCACCATCCTCCTGCTCTCCTATTGGTCAGCATCTGTCCCATCATGCCTCTTATGTAAAGGTGTTCCTTGACCATTTTTTGCAGGAGCGTTATCGTAAACACATGGAATTCGTTTGTTCACATATATTTTGTTTGTTAACGTAAATTCATGTTAGTGATTTCTCGTGTTGTGTGTGAACTTAATTACTTACGTTATTAGCCATGGGTCCCAAGAATGTTGCTGAAGTTCACGGAAAGAAGAGGATGTTTTCTATGGAGACAAAGATGGAGATAATCAAGAAGTGTTAATGTTTTCTGCCATTTGTTAATGTGTTTTGTAAAGTGTAGTGTTAATGTTTTCTGCCAATTTTTAATGCGTTTCGTAAAGTTAAGTGTTCATGTTTTCTGCCATTTGTCCTCCCCCTCTGTCGCCACTTTCGGACATCACCTCACTCAAAAGGTAAGGTTCCACATTTTACTACATACGTATGTACATGTACACAGTATTTTTTGTACCCTGTACACTAATACACATTATTTACAGGTACAGTAACGGTTAGGTCAAGTATTGAATGGTCCAAATTGTTGTATTTCATCGTTTATTGGTCAGTTTAGCTTTTATTATAAAATTTACTGTGGTGTTTTTGTAGGGCTTGGAACGAATTAGGCAATTTACATGTAAAACGTAGGTAGTTCTAGATACAAAAAAATCAGGTTACAAAGGCCGCTTCGGAACGGATTAATTTTGTAACCTGAGGCACTACTGTAATCATACACATTTTGTTCTTAATTCACTTTAAATTCCACTTGAAATACATTGAGAGTATGTTGACAGCGAAGTTGTGGCGGGAACAAATTTCCAGCCTTGTCGTACATCTGGCTGATGAAAACCATCACTGAGCAGATGATAGATTATTGTATTGTTTATGACAAAAATTTTTGTATTTTTTTCATAGCAATTTTCGTTAATTAAGTTTAGGGAGAACAACCGACCGGACTAGTGGATCCAGTTTCCACTGCGTTTGGATCCACCTTCTGAAAAAGTACTTTAACACGTCCTTACACTGGAGATGGGCTCCAGTCACGAGTTGTTGGTGGTGAGAGCAAGAGCTCGAGACCTCTGCTTCCCTTTCGAAGTAAGTATTAAGGTCATATTTTAAGATTAAACAGAGGTTAATGAAAGTTTGGCTCTACACAGTGCACACATACCTCCATGATGCTTTTGAAATTTTTACTTACAACTATGAATAATTAGAAGATTGACGCCATCTCGATGTTTGCGGAGTCATGTGTCAATAAATTTCCCATTCCTTGTGCTAAATCCGCACACCACTTGTACCTGTAGACGCTGGGGCACTTTCTTCACACAAATCGTAAACAAAAACACCAACCACGGCTTATCAAGGAAACTACGATTTTATGGTAGAAGAAGAAGACGAAGCGTGCACTAGATAATTATTTAAATAAATAGTTGAATGGCAGTATAAGATCATAAATTGAATAAATTTTTTACATATTCATGATTATTAATTTGAAAATACGTATTCGTTGTTGAGAAAGTAAATAGATTACTAACTCAAATATTAACAGTTTTGCTGTGAACAGTACCTATGGCGTTCTTCGCGCTCTTCTATTCTTTATCAGTGTTGCCAATTGGTATGTGTTTACCCTCCAAACTGGGTATAAGACTTACACAAAACCGGGGAAATAAGTGAAATTAGCGTATCTATTTGTATTATATATACATAGAACAATTTTATCATTATTGCATTACTATGACTACTACAATTCATGGAAACAGTTTGTAAATGCATCGGCGTATGTGTAAAGCCCCACTAAATTGGCAATGATGAGTCATTTTGCCATCTGCTCGTATCTACTTTAGACATATTTGTAATTTTTGGGGGTTAATTTGGTCGCAAAAAAAGGATAATAGACATGAATTAAATAAACATTTTGAAGTAACAAAGTAAAGTTAAACTAAATAATGAGTAAAGTAAACAATTAAGGGAATAAAGCTTCGCACCTCATAAACCGTGTAGTCGTGTGCTGCCTGCAACTGTGTTTGTGGAGTGAGCACTTAGGAACCAGGTACCGCAACGTAGTTCAAGTGCAATTTGGAGTGAATTAAGACCAAAACATGTATAATTACAATCAAATAAGCACTGTGGAGTTTCAGGTGTAATGGCAGTAAGGATAGAACCACCGATTACAAGATAAAAATGAATTTCAGTTCAAACCATGACCCCGGGAATAAGAAGTGTCATACTTTCACTAATATAGGCAACTAAATGTTGTTTTATTGTGCTGATTACAACTGCAGTCTTGAGTAAGATCAATAAACGTTACATATACAGTAGTGCCTCAGGTTACGAAATTAATCCGTCCCGAAGCAGCGTTTGTAACCTGATTTTTTCGTGTCCAGAACTACGTTTTACATGTAAATTGCCTTATTCGTTCGAAGCCATTAAAAAACACCACAGTAAATTTTATGTTAAAGCTAAATTGACCAATAAACGATGAAATACAACAATTTGGACCATTCAATACCTAAGCTAACCATTACTGTACCTGTAAATACAGTGTATTAGTGTACAGGGTACAAGAAATACTGTTCGTACACGTACGTATGTAGTAAAATGTAGAACCTTACCTTTCAAGTGAGGGGATGTCCGAAAGTGCAAGCGTAAGCCTGTCTTTCATAGGCATATGTCCGGGTAGCTTCTTCTCATCCTCCGTGATGTACCTTCGACGAGGCATTTTTTTCCAAAAAAGGCCGGTCTTGTCACAGTTGAAGACTTGCTGAGAACTGTAGCTTTCCTTGATTGTCATCTCGTCGAATGTCTTAACAAAGGCTTGGGCTGCTTTCGTGTCCAAGCTGGCAGCCTCCCCATGCCACACCACCGAATGGATGCCAGTCTGTTTATGAAATTCCTCAAACCTACCCCAAGAAGCCTTGAAGTCTGGGGTTGCCTTCGATGTCCCTTCTCCTGCGTCGTCTTCGGCCTGAGCACTCAGATCACCAAAAATGGCACTGGGCTTCTGGCAGATTGCCGTCTCTGTTATCGTATCGCCAGTGATTTCCTTGTCCTTAATCCATACGAAAAGCTGCCTCTCCATCTCATCATGCACGTGACTCTTCTTGTTGGAAAAAATAATCACGCCCTTGGAAGGTGTAGCTGCTTTGATGGCTTCCTTCTGCTTAAGGATGGTGCCTATCGTCAACAGGTTTTGGCCATATTCCTTAGTGATCACACTCAACCGCATGCCAGCCTCATACTTCTTGATTATCTCCATCTTCGTCTCCATAGAAAGCATCCTCTTCTTTCCGTGAACTTCAGCAACATTCTTGGGACCCATGGCTAATAACGTAAGTAATAAAGTTCACACACAACACAATAAAGTAACTTACAGTACATCGAAAGGTAAATCACTAATACAAATTTACGTTAACGAATGAACTCTACGTGAACGAACGAATTCCACGTGTGTACAATAACGCTGCCGAAACGAAATGGTCGAGGAACTCCCTTATGTAGATGCATGATGGGATAGATGCTGACCAATAGGAGAGCAGGATCTTACAGCGTTAACTAGCATCAGGAACCAATGGGAGAGCGGGAGGATGGTGGCGAGTCTACTGAGTTGGCGGCGCGCCAGTTATAAAATTGTTCTTGGTGGCCTGGGCGAATCTTGGACTTTACAGTACACCCTTTTGCGACCTGAATTATTTTCGTGCACAGAAGCAAAAAAATCTTCGTCTTGCCTTTGGATGGATCCACTGCGGTGTTTCCCCCATATTACTGTTTTGACTTTTTATTTTTAATAATTATACCTGTGCCTGAAATAAATGTAACCTTTAATGTTTGCATGCTAGGAATAGCAAAGTTTCATTGCTAATTTAGTGGAGCTTCACACATATGCCGATGCATTTACAAACTGTTTCCGTGAATTCTAGCTGTCATAGTAATGCAATTATTCAACTATTCAGTGAACAACAAAGCAGTTGCGAATTAAGTCTTGATAAGAGTTATTTTGCTTGGTAGAAGCCCTAAGGAATACTACATACATGGCCAGAACTGTTGTTGATGTTAATGGAATTTTTTTCTATTGTGTATTACCTAGTTTGCTAGATGTTTTTATATAGGCAGAAATTGCACTAAGGAATAGTAACATAACCTCTTATCTCACAAAATATTTTGTTCATGAAACTTACCTGTCAGATATATATATAGCTGTATTCTCCGACGTCCGACAGAATTTCAAAACTCCCGGCACACGCAGTGGGTGGCCAGGTGGTTAGTACCCATTCCCGCCGCTGGGAGGCGGATATCAGGAATCATTCCCATTTTCTATCCAGATTTTTCTCTGTCGCCGGTCGGTAAACAACTGTTTACAGACCTCCGCCTAGGATTTTGAAACTTCTTGTGCTAACTTGAGTATTCTGATTGACTTTTGGTTTTGATTTGGCTTGTTGGCTTGGCATACGTGATAGTGGATTTGATTTGGATTTGGCTTTGACTTTTCTTTGATTACGATGTCTGGATCTAGCTCTGCTAGCTTCAGGGTGTGTAAGGTACAGGAATGTAAGGTGAGGTTGCCGAAAGCTTCGGTAGACCCGCATTCGGTGTGCTCGAAATGTCGTAGTCATGTATGTATGTTGAATGATAGATGCATCGAGTGTGAGCAGTTGACTGAAATTGAATGGAAAGCATATGATTCTTACGTGAAAAAGCTTGAGCGTGATAGAATCAGGAGGTCTTCCTCTAGAAGTGCTTCAGTGAATAGAAGTCAAGGTAGAATTGTATCTCCATTAAATCCTCCTGTAGATGTAATTCAACCTAATCCTGTTGTATTGCCTCCGAACAATCAGGAAGTGTCTGCAGAAGGAAGCGTATTATCTACGATCATGGAGTCGATTCGCGCCTTGGAATCTAAAGTGATTGCTCTACAATCAAATATGAATTGCAATAAAAGTGTTAGTGCATCTAGTGTTGTGGAGGGGGCGTCAGATCGGTCCCATAATGCCTCTAGGCCTAGGCCCCTGCCGGACTCCCAGGCCTTAGGGAGAGGGCAAGCCGAAAGCCGAAGGAGGGTTACGGGATCTAATGACCGGTCTGACGTCCCTTCGGCAGAAACTGAGGACGAATCTCAGGCTGCCGGTGTTCGTGCACGGGCACGGATACTTAAAGAGTGCTTCTCTTCTTCCGAGACTTCCTCTCCTCGCCGAGGTTGGGACTCTCGGAAGACCTCTCATGGGGAGAGCGGCAGGGGCGCAAGGTGTCGCACAGGCAGCCATCGCCCTCGTCGCCCTTGTCGCCCTCGTCGCCCTCTTAAGAGAGGTTTCAGAGAAGAGGACGCTTCACGTCCTTCTGATCAGTACGTAGATTCATCACCTGAAGATTTTGAAGCTTTTCCGCCACAGAAAAGGAACAAGACTTCATCAGGGGAGGACTCTTTCGAGCGTCCAAGTCGCTCTAAGCATGTTCCTGAGTTGAAGGAAAGGGCATCCCCTCGGCCCGCCCATCTTCCTCGCACAGGATGAGTCCTTCTCCTGATCGAGAACTTTCCCCATCAAGGAAAATGCTTTGGGAAATGCAGAAACAGTTAGCTTCCTATTTTGAGAAAAAGGAGGCAGAACCTAGTCATCGGAGGAAGGATAGGTGGCTGCCTGTTAAGAGGACTAGGCAGTCCCCGGCGGCTCCTTCTCCGCGTTTTTCGGCCTTTGAGTCTCCTCCTAGTAGCCAGATGCATTAGAGAACGTGATTACGTTCCTCAATAAAGGGCGTCTAGGAGAGACGAATTTGACAGAGACGTGAGTTGCCGCACAGGCGGCCGGCGTCTTTGTCAAAAGGCCGAGAACGCTCAAGGATCCATGACGGAAGTTCAAGCTTTGCATGATGATAATCACGCTCGGCGTCTTAAGCAACGAAGCGCTTACCAGGACGCTCGAGAAGACGCTTTTCAAGAGACGCTCGCCGGACGCTCGCCAGGACGCGTCGAGAAGGCTTTTCAAGACGCGCGGGACGCTCGCCAGGACGCTCGAGCTGACGCTGTTCAGGACGCACGGCGTCCTCACATCAGGACACGCAGCAGGACGCTTCTCAGTACGTGCGGCGCCTTACATATCGGGACGCTTGCCAGGACGATCAACAGTTGAGTCCGAAGCGTCAGGATATTTCACATGTTAAAGTGTCGAAGTCATCGCGATCTTTGAAGGGCGCTGATGACCGAGAGAAGGATTCTTCTAGTGATCTCTGCCCTACGGATGATGACGAACCAAATGCGTCAACGACTTCAGACTATAAGACTTTGACGGATTTACTTAAGAAATTGTTCCCAGACAATTTTCAAGCGCCCGTTCCTTGCTCTCCACCTTCACAATTTGCCTCATCGAAGGCCAGGAAGGCTCCTGGCTTCGTTAAGATGGCCACTTCGCTCTCTGCGAAGAGAGCGTTTAAGAGAGTCCAGGATTGGATGGATTCAAGGAAGGTTAAAGGGAAGACTTCGTTTGCACTTCCTCCATCTAGACTGAGAGCGGGGATCTGGTACGAAACAGGAGAAGAGGCAGGATTGAAAGCACCGTCTTCTTCTCAAGGAGATTTCGCCAATTTGGTGGACGCTCCAAGGAGGTCTTATTTGTCATCGGCTAAGGTTTCCTGGACAATGACGGAGACAGATCATCACCTCAAGGGGTTATTTAAGACGCTAGAAGTGTTTAACTTTTTAGATTGGTGCCTCGGGGCTTTGGATGTACAATCGAGGAGTCAAGACTCGATTTCGCTGGAAGAGCTTTCGAGTGTATTAGCTTGTATGGATAGAGCAGTAAGGGATGGCTCTGATGAGTTAGCATCTCATTTTGCTACAGGTCTGCTAAAGAAGAGAGCTCTCTATTGTAGTTTTGCGGCGAAAGCAGTTTCTCCCGCTCAGAAAGCGGAGTTATTATTCGCCCCCTTCTCTACGCACCTATTTCCGCAGTCCATGATTAAGGATCTGTCGGTAAACTTGCAAGAGAAAGCAACAAGGGACCTCTTGACTCAATCTTCCAGACGACCTACTCCTCAGGCTTCTACTTCAACAGCTCCAGCACCCAAGAAGAAATTTAAGCCCTTTCGTGGAGCACCTTCCTCTAGAGGTTCTTCGAGAGGAAGGGGGTCCTTTAGAGGTAAGATCTCTTCTATCAAGAAGGGAAAAAATTGACATTTCTGCCCTTCAGGCACCTGTAGGTGCGAGACTCACCTTATTTGCTCAGGCATGGAGGACGATAGGGGCGGACACCTGGACCCTAGATGTGATCGAGAGAGGATACAAGATCCCTTTCCTCTCTGCGCCTCCTTTGAGCACGAAGCCGATAGACCTGTCGCCCGCATACCAGTCAGAGAAGCAACAGATCTTACTCGACCTTCTAGATCAAATGTTGGAAAAGAAGGCCGTAGAAGAAGTCCTAATGCTGGATTCCCCAGGCTTCTACAACAGGTTATTCCTGGTTCCGAAGCAGTCTGGGGGATGGAGACCTGTCCTAGACGTCAGCAGACTGAATATTTTTGTAAAGAAAGAAAAATTCAGGATGGAAACTTCTCAGTCTGTGCTAGGGGCCGCCTTGAGACCAGGGGATTGGATGGTGTCGTTGGACCTACAAGACGCTTATTTCCACGTCCCGATCCATCCTCAATCAAGGAAGTTCCTGAGGTTCGTCTTAAAAGGGCAGGTCTTCCAGTTCAGGGCTCTTTGCTTCGGTCTGAGTACGGCGCCGATGGTTTTTACTTTCCTCATGCGGAATGTAGCGAAATGGCTTCACCTATCGAAGATAAGAGTCTCGCTTTACCTGGACGACTGGCTAATCAAGTCGTCTTCGAAGTCAAGGTGCCTGGAGGACCTTCAGACGACATTGCAGCTGACGAAGGCCCTGGGCCTTATAGTCAATTACGAGAAGTCCCATCTGATCCCCACGCAGTCCATCGTGTATCTGGGGATTCAGATGGATTCAGCGGCTTTTCAAGCTTTTCCATCAAAGGAACGTCAGCAGAAATGCTTAGAGAAAGTGTCAGCCTTCTTAGGGAAAGAAACATGCTCGGTGAAGGAATGGATGAGTCTGCTGGGAACCATTTCTTCACTGGAGAAGTTTGTTTCCCTGGGGAGGTTGCACCTCAGGCCACTCCAGTTTTTTATGGCAGAAAACTGGAAAGACAAAAAGAATCTAGACTCGACTTTGATTATCTCAAAAGCGGTCAAGGATCAACTGAAGTGGTGGCAAGATCCGATCAAACTCTCGGAAGGAATGTCCCTCAACCTTTTGAGCCCCGACCTAGTGTTGTTCTCAGACGCCTCCATGGTGGGCTGGGGAGCAACACTAGGCAAGGAGGAAGTGTCAGGCCTCTGGAGAGGGGAACATAGGTCCTGGCACATAAAAAACTTAAAAGAGTTGGAGGCCATTCGGTTGGCTCTTCAATTCTTCGAAGAACGATTGGTGGGCCGAGTTGTCCAGATCAACTCGGACAACACTACGGCTCTCGCTTACATCAAAAAGCAGGGGGGGACACACTCTCGATCACTGTTCATGATAGCGAGAGACATCCTTCTATGGGCGAAAGCTCGAAACATAGTGATCCTAACAAGGTTCATTTCAGGAATACAAAATGTTCGAGCGGATCTTTTAAGCCGTCAACATCAGATGCTTCCCACAGAATGGACCCTACATCTAGAGGTTTTGTACAAGAAACTTACCCAGCAGATATATACTTAGCTATAGACTCGGTCGTCCCGACAGAATTTCAAAACTCGCGGCACACGCGACAGGTAGGTCAGGTGATCCACCATTCCCGCCGCTGGGTGGCGGGGTCTGGAACTATTCCCGTTTTCTAAGCCATAATTTTGTACATGAACTTTCCTGTCAGACATATACTTAGCTTACGTCTCTGACGTCACGACAGAATTCAAAACTCGCGGCTAACGCGACAGGTAGGTCAGGTGATCTACCTTACCCGCCGCTGGGAAGCGGGTGTAAGAACCAACATACCTTTCTTGCCAGATTTTTTCTGTCGTCGGTGTCGACCACACCTGTTGTCGGTACCTCTTGACAGTTGGATTCTTTTCTCGTTTTCGCCCTGGATTGTTTCTACGGTACGGACTTTTGGTGAAGTACCCGATCTTTTGGCCTGGCATTCGCGATTTGTGGACAGTTATTGGACTTTTCTTTGGATTTTTCTTGGATTCATGATGTCTGATGTTGATACTAAGAAAACTGCTATGTTTAGAGTTTGTTGTATGACTGAGTGTAAGGTGAGGCTATCGAAAGCTGCGGTAGACCCTCACACGGTATGTTTGAAGTGTAGAGGGAATGAATGCACCTTTAATAATCCTTGTAATGAATGTGAAAAGCTGAATGAGGATGAATGGAAGTCTTTGTCTTCCTACTTGAGGAAGCTTGAAAAGGATAAAGTTAGGAAAGCTTCTTCCAGGAGCAGTAGTAGATCTCGTATTAGCGAGTTGGATATAGATAATCCTATTTTAGAAGTAGCTCCTTTGTCAGTTTCAGCTCCTGCTCCCTGCACCGAAGCCGAAGATGCGCCTTCGGAAGTGGCCTCCATGAAAGCCACCATTCGCAGTATGGAGAGGAAAATCAAACAATTAGAAGGTAAGAGTGATTCCAATAGTGATTTGTGCAGTGAACCCAGTGCAGTGGAGGGTGCGTCTGATCGGCTCCCTAATGCTTCCAGGCCTAGACCTCTTCCAGACTCCCAGTCCTAGTGGAGGAGGAAAGTCGAAAGCCGCAGGAAGGTTAGGGAGCATCCCCAACGGTCAGGCGTCCCCTCGGTAGCTCCTGTTGATCGTTCCCAGGCTACCTCGGATCGCTCCAAGAGAGAAATATTGCACCAATGCTTCTCGTCTTCGCCTTCGCCTTCTCCTAAACGAGGATGGAGCTCTTCGGAAGCCTCGCGCCCTTCGAAGAGAGCCTGGAACGCTCCCTGCGCCCGCCCTTCCAGCCCTGAAGTTTTTTCGGAAGAGCCTGAGGTGGAAGCGAAGAAGCGTAAGAGATCTCAGGAGTATCGTTCCCCGAGCGGAGATCGAGCCTCGTCACCTGTTCACGAGTTTGTGAATTCTCCTGCAAGGGTGTTGGCTAACCTTCAGGCGCAGATTTCGGCTCTGGCTGGCTCTCTTTGCGTGTCTTCTCGTCGTAGGAAGGACGTCTCGCTTCCTGTAAAGAAGTCCAGGCTCCCCTCTCCTGACTCTCGCTATTCGACGGAAGCGGCGCACTCACCTGTGCGTTCGGATTCTCGCAGGAGACTTTCTGCTTCGGACAAGATCACTTCTGCGTCCAAGCGCCATTCGCCTGACAGACAGGTTTCTCCTTCGGACAAGGAGCAAACTGCGCGTGGGAGATCTTCACCCTACAGACGCTCTTCTCGAGACAGGATCGCTCCCCTTGACAGGCGCCAAGAGCCTAGTAGGCGCTACTCGCCTCGTAGCCGCTCCTCGTCTCGCCTCCACTCTCCGGTTGACAAGCGCCCTAAATCGGACAGGCGCCCTTCGCTGGACAGGCGCCAAGAGCTTGTTAGGCGCGTTTCTCCTGGCAGGCGCTCTTCTCCTGACTTTCACTCTCCTCGAGTCAGGCGCCGAGAGCCTAGCAGGCGCTTCTCCCCTTGTAGGCGCTCACCTAGTAGGCGCTCGTCGCCAGAGATCCTCTCGCCTCGGTTCAGGCGCCAAGAGCCTGGTAGGCGCTTCTCGTATGGCAGGCGCTGTTCGCCTGGTAGCCGCTCTCCTTTGGATAGGCGCCAAGAGCCTGATAGAAGCTCTTCTTCAAACAGGCGCTCTGCGCCTGACAGCCGACTTACTCCTGTTAGGCTCCAAGAATCTGGGAAACGCACTCCTCCAGACAAGAAGGATGTTGCAAGTAGACACATTTCTGAAGCATTGTCTCCAAGACGTATACGTCTTACTTCCTCTAGAGAGACTTTTAAGAATAGTCGCGCCTCTAAGGATCATGAGGGCTCTTCAGCTCAGGAAGAACAGGACCCCTCAGAAGAAGAAGGACCAAAAGACTCCTCTGTTTCCTCCTATAAGAGGCTGACAGAGTTACTCCTGCAAGAGTTTGGAGATATCCTTTCTCCTGTGGCTCCTCCTTCTCCTCTTTCGTTATTCTCCACTTCGAAGACGTCGAAGGTTTCGTCTTGTGTAAGGATGAAACCTACTGTTTCCATGAAGAAGGCGCTTAGAGGTTTTGGGGAATGGCTCCTTTCTAAGGAAGAGAAAGGGAAGACGGTTTTTTCTTTCCCTCCGTCTAAACTGACTGGCAGATTGGGATTCTGGTACGAATCGGGAGAACCTTTAGGCCTCGCTCTCCCTTCGTCTGCGGACTCGGACTTCTCTTCATTGGTGGATTCTGCTCGTCGTTCCGCCCTCTTGTCCGCCAAGACTACGTGGGGAATGAACGAACTTGACCACCTACTGAAGGGAATGTTCCGAGTCCTGGAAGTTTTCAACTTCCTTGATTGGTCTTTAGGTGTTCTGGCTAATAAGACCCAGACCCCAGATTCTCTGTCTCCTGAAGATCTTAACTGCGTCCTCACTTGCATGGATAAAGCAGTGAGAGACGGATCGAGTGAAGTCTCCTCACTGTTTGGAGCTGGAGTGATTAAGAAACGGTCTGTCTACTGTTCGTTTCTCACGAAGGCAGTGTCACATGCGCAAAGGGCCTCGCTTATGTATGCTCAACTCTCTCCTCTTCTGTTCCCCAACCCGAAGATTATTCAAGATGTCTCGAGTGCCCTTTCAGCTAAGGCTACTCAGGACATGTTAGCCCAGGAGGCCAGGAAACCTCGCTCTGTCTTCCAACCCAAGGCCAAGAAAGAGACTCCTCTGAGACAGGAGCCCTTTCGAGGAGGACCCGCTGTCAGAGCTTCCTCTCGAGCAGTTTATCAGTCGAAGTGGGCTGTCTTCAGGAGATGGTGTAGGAAGAAAGGTATTTCCTCCTCCACGACCTCTGTGAACCAAATTGCTGAGTTCTCCTGCATTTGAGAAATGTGGACAAACTAGCAGTGCCCACAATAAAAGGATACAAGAGTATGCTGTCAGCTGTCTTCCGTCACAGAGGATTAGACCTGACAAATGATAAAGACCTTCACGATCTTTTGAGATCGTTTGAGACAACCAAAGTACTACAACCGAAGGTTCCATCATGGAACCTTGATGTAGTTCTAAGGTTCTTGATGTCGGCTCCCTTTGAACCTCTGCATGCTGCCTCATTGAGAGACACTACTAGAAAGGCGATTTTCCTAACTGCTCTTGCTACAGCAAAAAGGGTTAGTGAAATTCAGGCAATTAGTAAATATGTGGGTTTCAGAGGACACAGTGCAGTGTGTTCCTTGGATCCTAATTTCTTAGCTAAGAATGAGAACCCATCTAACCCCTGGCCAAAAACCTTTGAAATCAAGGGGTTAGCAGAGTTCATCGGACAAGAGCCAGAGAGAGTCCTGTGCCCTGTCAGGGCTCTCAAATTTTATATGCAAAAGACCAAAGAGTTCGTCGGGGTCCTTCTGAAAATCTATGGTGTTCTGTTAAGAGACCCGACTTTCCTATGTCGAAGAATGCACTGGCATTCTTTTTACGAAGCACCATCAGGGAGGCCCATGCGTCCTGCTCGGATGGTGATCTGAAGCTTTTGAAAATAAAAGCCCATGAAGTGAGAGCTGTTGCAACTTCAATGGCATTTCAAAAGAATATGGCACTTAATGATATCATTAGCGCTACTTTTTGGCGAAGCAACTCTGTGTTTGCTTCACATTACCTGCGGGATGTGAAGACGGCATATGAGAACTGCGAGTCGCTAGGACCATACATATCCGCAGAAATGTTGTTGGGGGCAGGGAGCAGCACAAATCCTATCCTATAGAAAAGGGGTAGGTGTGCTTTTTAATTTTGGTGTTGGTTTATGGTTGAAGGGTTAGTTGCTTGAGGCGCTTTCCCTTTCTTTAGCCTAGAAGTTATGGGACTAACTTCGATAGGTTAGGTCAGGTGGTGGTTTTTAGCTTCGTTACCCTCACAGTATGGTCAATATGGTCTAGTCACATTGTGGTCACGCCCCCGTTGACAGATCATCTAGAGCGCACCAACTATACACAGGTCACTACCTTGTTGGCAACTCTAGTAAAGCAAAAGCAGACTTCGGTGACAGTAATCAAGAAGTCAGCTATGCTAACAGGTAAGGAATCAAGATGTCAATCATCTGCACTTGAGGTGTTTCCTAAATCCTTCTATTCTGTCCCTTCCCACCTCCAATGGTGGGATTCAGCTATATATATATCTGACAGGTAAGTTTCATGAACAAAATGTTATTGTCATGATACAATAAAGTTTGTTCATACTTACCTGGCAGATATATATAATTAAAGTACCCACCCACCTCCCCTCAGGGGACAGTGGTATGAAAAATCTGAATAGAAAATGGGAATGATTCCTGATATCCGCCTTCCAGCGGCGGGAATGGGTACTAACCACCTGGCCGCCCACTGCGTGTGCCGGGAGTTTTGAAATTCTGTCGGACGTCGGAGAATACAGCTATATATATATCTGCCAGGTAAGTATGAACAAACTTTATTGTATCATGACAATAACATTTTTATCTTTTAGTAAGAGTTCCGATAAGGGTACTATCAACTATTGTATTTAAAAACCTAAAGATGTAATCCCATATTGTATACTAAATATAAAAATTATACTAAAAAGACAAATCCTTGCTTTTTGTACATGGGGCTTGTATGTAAATGAAAAGTAATAGCTTTTACACCATTTCAGCTTGTGGCCAGATGGCAACAGTTGGAGGTGAGCTGGTTGGAGGTGAATTAGGAGTGGTGTTAGATGACACAACAACTGTTGGGGTGACTTTTGTAGATTCACCATCTTTGGAAACCACAAGCTTGAACGTTGATTCATTGAACAATGATCTTACTGTTTGCCAGTACATACTTCCTCATGATGTCACAGGTATAAACTATATTTTTATTTTGGTATTAAAATCATTGTATAAAAAGCTTATTAGTTCCTTAGCATTTTAAGAGTAACCTGTAGTTCTGAGTAAGTTTCTTAACAATATAGTAATGGCGAGGTAAGTTAGCCAAGGGTCAAGGTTAAAATTATTAACAAATGCCCATATTGTAGAATAAATAGCCTACATGGAACAGATAACTTTTTTATTCAATTGATGCTGAAAAGCAGTTATCTCTGGTCATCTCTTTTCACTTCCTACTCAAAAATCACAAGAGTAATTGCAAATATGCTATGGTGTTGATAATCCAGTGCACTGAAAAACTAATAGATAAGGTCAGTTCATTTATTTATTTTTGAGAGTTGTAGTACTTTCGTTTGGTGTTATTCCTCCTTTGGTTAGTGTCTTGATTTATGCCCTTTGTCCATGGTTTTATATGCTTTCCGTCAGGTCTTCATCCCTCTCTTTCCATTTCTATTGCTTTTCCAACTAATGCTCCTTACTCCTTCATGCCACAAACCCAAACCATCTCTAACTTTTAGGCCTCTGGACACCACATTTCTCAGCAATTTCTTTATCAGTACACTGTAATTATCCCAACATACTCCAGTATTTTATATAAGTAACTTACCAAGTAATTAATAGCTAATATATATCTAACTGGCATGGCAGCTTAAATTTTGAAATTCATGGTAGTGCTTCTATTGTTATAGTGTTGGTGACAAACCTCACTCACTTCCAGGGGAGAATAGGGACAACACAGGTGAAGAGCTCAATTTCTTCCAGCCAGTTAACGACTGAACTTCAGTTTTATTGGGCAACTTTATTTAGAATTTGGTCACTGGATGGTTGTACTACTTGTTCTCCATTTGGTGAAGTACAGTAATATGTATCTCAATCTTATGCAAATTCACAATCGCAACTTTTGATTGGAACCTAATTGATTATCATATGCAAGTTTTTCACACACACAAACGCAAACGCAACATTTTCTAATTCTCGAAGAACCCTGTAAAAGTGTTTATTTTTTATGTAATTTGTAGGTTTTCAAGCATTTATATGTAAATTAAGTAACATTAAATAATAAAAATAATATTTTCTCCTCTCTCTCTCTCTCTCTCTCTCTCTCTTACTGAGATAAGAGAGTTTTTATGGTACATATATGTACACATGTTTATTAATATTTTCAAATAATAAGATTAAATAATAATGATGATAATATTAATAATAATAACAATGATACAGTGTTCCTCCCGTATTCGCGGGGGATGATTACCAGAACGCCCCACAAATAGCTAGAATCCGTGAATAGTTGAAACCCTTATAAATAAAAATGCTTAAAAGTGCCTACACATTTTGTTAGTTAAAACTCAAGAAAAAAACACGGAAAACGTTTATAAGGCAGTCCCCGGGTTGCGACGGGGGTTCCGTTCTTGAGATGCGTCGTAAGCCGGAACATAGCCAAAAATCCTAAGAAAACCTTACTTTTTAAACATCTAACTCACCTGGTAGTTATATATATATATATGTTTACGTCCCTGATGTCACGGCAGAATTTCAAAACTCGCGGCAATCCCTGATTGGGTAGTCAGGTGTACCACCTGTGCGCCCTTTACCCAGGTACCTGGAACCATTCCAACTATTCCTCAGATCTTCCCTGCCACCTTACCGGTGACATCGTTGGAATTTTGCTCGTTTGGCCCGTGTTTTTTCGCAGCTTATTTGATGAAGTACACTTTGGCTTTGGCTTTCGCTTGTTTTTGGATTTGCTTTGGATTTCTCTGACCCTTTTTAGATATTGTTGGTTTGACTCTTGCTTGTTTTGATCTCTCTTTTGGATTTTTCAACATGTCTGACTCTTCTTTGATTGTAGAATGTGTGAGAGGATGTAAGACTCAGCTGCTAAAGCCTCGTTAGATCCACATTCGGTTTGTATGAAATGTAGAGGCAAGAGTTGTGAGTTGGATGATAGATGTGATGAATGTTTAGATTTACCTGATAATAAGTGGATGGAATATTACCGCTATGTGCGAAAGCTTGAAAAGGACAGGATCAGGAGAGCCAAGAGTAGTATGTCTCGCTCTTCTAGAGATAGTCAGGGAGTTGACAGTTCTCTCCCCCTTGCTAATGAGCCTATTGATCCTTCTCCCGTTGTGGTAGTTCCAGATCCCCCTACTGATACAGGTAATGATCCAACTTTAAAGGACATGGTGGCGGCCATTCAAGCCCTTGGTAAAAGTGTAGAATCCCTCGCAAAAGACAGGGAGAAGTTATGGTCAAATGTGAGAGATTTAAGAAACACAAGTGTCAGTGCTAAAATCAGTGCAAGTGCAGTGGAGGTGCGGCCGCTCGGACCTGTCGTGCTCCTAGCCCTATGACCTCTTCCAAGCTCACAAACCCAGTGAGAAGGAAAGTCGACAGGCGAGAGGTTTTAGCTCCCAAGCGTCGTCCTCGAGCGTACCTGTTGACGTTTCCCAGGACGCTCACCCTCGCCATAGGAAAGGTGAGGTAAAATTGTGCTCTTCTTCGTCGGACGATGCAGTTCCCAGACTGGGCTGGCGTCTTATGTCGGAGTCAAGACCCCTCAAAAGAAAATACACTGTTGAGCAGCGTCGTGAAGTGACGCCTCAGGCCCCAGGATGTAGCCATTGGAGCAGCCCGGAGCGCTTCCCTTCCAGCTCCGATGGTAGCTCTCCTGCTAAATACAGACGTAAATTGTCGCACAGGCGGCTGTCTGCTTCGGTAGGAGACAAAAAGATATCGGACGCTTTTCTGCCTTCGGTGCATGCTCCCCCTCCTCCTTCGGATTGGTACTTGTCTCTGAAACGTTTTTCCCAACCCTTACGTAACGTGGAGAGGGAGTTGGATGATGTTGCGGCTTCCCCAGTCTGTCCCCAGCAGCAAGAAGCTCCTCAAATAACTTTGCTTCAAGACATGCAACAGAAACTCTCCTCCCTGATGCAGGTCTGGCAGCCTGCAGCAAAGAAAGATGTCAGTAATCGTCCAGCTCAAGAGGTTCCAAGCGCTGTAAGTCATCCTGAGGAAGCTTTTGACGTGTGTCGCACAGGCGGCGAGCGTCCAGCAGCAAGTGACCTCAAGGTTCGACAGGACAGCAAGCGTCAAAAGATTGGACGCCAGGACGCCCGAGTAGTTTGGACGCCAGGACGCCAGGCGTCAAGAGGTTGGACTCCAGGACGCCAGGCGTCAAGAGGTTGGACGCCAGGACGCCGAGCGTCAAGAGTTTGGACGCCAGGATGCCAGGCGTCAAGAGGTTGGACGCCAGGACGCCGAGCGTCAAGAGTTTCAACTCCAGGATGCCAGGCGTCAAGAAGATAATAAGGAGACGACGACAAGGAAGCAGGACGTCGCTACTTCGGTCTTAGGACAATCAGAAGAAGGGAACGATGATTTCCCCCCTTCTCCTGTTAATTCCGTAGAGGACATTTCCGATGAAGAGGATCGGAAGGAACAGCACCCCTCGTCGGACTTAAAAAGACTCATGAGGTTCTTTACAGAAGTTTTTCCGGAGAACTTTATTCCAGCTGCCCCTCGTCCCCCGCCTTCAGAATTTACTCTAGGGAAGTCGTCAAAGAAGGCCATATTTACGAAGATGGTTTTGTCCCGCTCGTCCAAGAGAGCATTGAAAGTCATGGGGGATTGGATGGAGACTAAGAAGGACCAAGGAAAGACAATATTCTCGTTTCCTCTGGCCAGATTAGCGTCTAGATCGAGTATCTGGTATGAGACTGGAGAAGCTCTCGGCCTGGGAGTTCCTGCCTCTTCCCAGGGGGACTTCTCGAGTCTGGTGGACGCCTCTCGTCGGGTGGCCATGGGAAAGACTAAGGTTTCTTGGTCAGCATCAGAGATGGACCACCTCCTCAAAGGAATATTCAGAGCCTTTGAGGTCTTTAACTTCCTGGACTGGACTCTGGGAGCCTTGGGAAAGAAGATAGAGTCTTTCAAGACCGCTGACACCGAAGAGCTGGTACATCTAATGTCATGTATAGATAAAGCACTTAGAGATGGTTCTAACGAGTTAGCGGCGCTTTTCTCTGGCAGGAATTCTTAAGAAAAGAGCCCAAATTTGTTCTTTCCTTGTTAATGGGGTCATGCCCATTCAGAAATTGGAACTGCTTTATGCACCTCTTTCCACACACCTTTTCCCGCAAGAGTTGGTAAAGGAGATGGTTCTAACGAGTTAGTGGCGCTTTTCTCGGCAGGAATTCTTAAGAAAAGAGCCCAAATTTGTTCTTTCCTTGCTAATGGGGTCATGCCCATTCAGAAATCGGAACTGCTTTATCGCCTCTTTCCGCACGCCTTTTCCCGCAAGAGTTGGTGAAAGAGGTCTCCTCTGCCTTAGCCCAAAAGGCCACGCAGGACTTAATAACGAAGACAGCGAGGAAAGTTCTGCCAGCGAGCTTCTTAACACAAAAAATTAAGGAAGAAGCTCCTGTGTCTCGGGTTTCTCAGCCCTTTCGGGGTAAAGCCCTCGGTTGAGGTAACACTAGACCTACGGGAAAGAGTACAAAGAAGAGAGGCTCAAGACAAGGACAAAGCAGGGTCTGACAGCCCTCTTCTTCAGACAGCGGTAGGAGCCAGACTGTCCAACTTCTGGCAAGTATGGGAGAAGAGAGGAGCAGACCTTTGGTCCATTCAACAGCTCAAGGAGGGGTACAAGATCCTTTCCTGAGAAAACCTCCTTTAGCAGTAAAACCAATAGATCTTTTGGCCAGATACAGAGAGGAATCCAAGGCACAGGCGATACAACAACAAGTTTCTCTGTTGTTGCAGAAGGAAGCAATAGAGAAGGTTCAAAATCTGGAGTCACCAGGTTTTTACAATCGATTATTCCTGGTTCCCAAGAGTTCGGGGGGATGGAGACCAGTACTGGACGTGAGTGCTCTCAACGTTTTTGTACAAAGAACAAAGTTCACAATGGAGACAACGAAATCAGTCCTAGCAGCAATCAGACAGGACGACTGTTTTTGGATCTTCAGGATGCGTATTTTCACATCCCTATCCACCCGAGCGCCAAATTTTCACGAGGCTGATGAAAAACGTAGCAGGAATGCTACACACGAGAGGTATCAGGGCCTCACTGTATCTGGACGACTGGCTTCTCAGAGCTCCTTCCTCCACTTGCTGCCTGGAGGATCTTCAGACAACAATTCGTTTATCAGAGGAACTAGGCCTTCTGGTAAACAAGCAGAAGTCGCAACTGACCCCATCCCAAGAGATCCTCTACCTTGGTATGAGGATTCAGAGTTAGACTTTTCGGGCTTTTCCATCTGCGTCAAGGATGGAACAAGCCTTAGTAAAACTGCAGGACTTCCTAAGGAAACGGACGTGCTCTGCGAGGGAATGGATGAGTCTGCTGGGGACCCTTTCTTCGCTAGAGCAGTTTGTCTCCCTGGGAAGACTAAACCTTTGCCCACTTCAGTTCCACCTCAATCGGCACTGGGACAAGGGGAAGGAACTGGAGACAAAGTGCATTCCCGTGTCGGAGACGATGAAACAATGTCTACAGTGGTGGAATGACCCCGTCAAGCTTTAGGAAGGCCTTGCCCTAAAGCAGAGGAACCCAGACCTAGTGTTGTTTTCCGACACCTCGGAATCGGGGTGGGGGGCAACACTAGGAAAGTTGGAGGTCTCGGGCTCCTGGACCAGAGGACAAGAGAGGTTCCACATAAATCAAAAGGAGCTGACTGCAATCTTTTTGGCTCTCAAAGAGTTCGAAAGCTCAGTTCAGAACAGGGTTGTGCAGGTCAACTCCGACAACACGACGGCGTTGGCCTACATCAACAAGCAAGGCGGAACCCACTCCAGGTTCCTGTACGAGACGTTGAGAGAACTCCTTCTCTGGGCGAAAGAGAAGAATGTGAGTTTAGTCACACACTTTATTCAAGGGGAAAGGAATGTCAGGGCAGACATCCTGAGCAGGAAAAGTCAAGTCTTGGCAACGGAATGGACTCTACATCAGGATGTGTGCAAGAGCTTGTGGCGGAGTTGGGGACGTCCATGCATAGACCTCTTCGCCACAGCACAAACGAAGAGGCTGGAGACTTACTGTTCTCCCGTACCAGATCCCGAAGCGACTTGCATAGACGCGTTCCTCATGGATTGGTCGCATTTAGACGTGTACGCTTTCCCTCCTTTCAAGATAGTACACAAAGTTCTACAGAAGTTCGTGTCTCACGAGGGCACCAGAATGACTCTAGTGGTCCCTTTTTGGCCGACAAGAGAATGGTTCACAGAGGTACTGGAATGGATGGTGGACACCCCCAGAAGTCTCCCTATGAGAGTAGATCTACTCAAACAACCCCACTTGGAAAGGTATCACCAAAACCTCCAAGCTCTACAAGTAACTGCCTTCAGACTATCGAAAAACTCACAAGAGCTAGAGGTTTTTCGAAGGAGGCAGCTAGAGCGATCGCAAGAGCAAGGAGGTCATCCACCATTAAGGTATACCAATCCAAGTGGGAGATATTTAGAGGATGGTGCAAGGACAACTCTGTTTCCTCTTCCAGTACCTCTGTGACCCAGATAGCTGACTTCCTTCTTTACCTTAAGAGGAGACGTAACTTTTCGACCTCAACCGTTAAGGGATACAGAAGCATGTTGGCAGCTGTCTTCAGACACAGGAACTTGGACTTGTCTGACAATAAAGATCTCCAAGACCTTCTCAGATCCTTCGAAACCACTAAGGAGAGACTACAGTCCTCACCAGCTTGGAATCTAGACGTAGTCCTGAAGTTTCTCATGAGTGATAGGTTCGAGCCTTTGCATAAAACATCATTAAAAGACCTCACCATGAAAACTCTTTTCTTAGTCAGTTTGGCTACAGCAAAAAGAGTCAGTGAAATTCATGCCTTCAGCAAAACTGTAGGTTTTAGACATGGCAAGGCTATCTGCTCTCTACAGCTGGGGTTTCTAGCAAAGAATGAATGCCCATCTCGGCCCTGGCCCAAAGCGTTCGAGATTCCGAATCTATCAGATATCGCAGGTGAAGAATTAGAGAGAGTCCTGTGTCTGGTAAGAGCTCTTAAGTATTACCTGGAAAGGACGAAGGATTTACGTGGCAAGTCAGAGGCGCTTTGGTGCTCAGTTAAAAAGCCCTCTCTGCAAATGTCAAAGAATGCGCTATCCTTTTTTATCAGACAATTGATAAGGGAAGCTCATTCGGAATCCCTTCAGAGTATCCTGGACACAACCTTCTGGAGAAGCAAATCAGTGTTTGCCTCGCACTACTTGAAACAAGTGCAAACTCTTTATGAAGACTGCTACACGCTGGGGCCATTTGTAGCAGCTAATTCAGTAGTGGGAGAAGGGACTACCCCTGCAACCCCATAACCCAATACCCTATTTTTCCTTGGAAATATTGAATTTTTATGGTTGTTTGTGAAGATTGGACGCAGTCTTCCACAATCATTGATTTTCAGTCAGGTGGTCATTTTGTTCCTTGGTAGTGCCTGGAACAAGGGTATTGTAGGAGGTCTAGTCACATAGAGGTTATACACCGGTTGACAGCTCCTTGCTTTTAAGCTTGTTATCCCGCCACATTGACACTCTTCATTGAGTGTCGATACTTTATCCACTGCTGACTTCCAGTGCAGGATCTGGAATGCTTGTTCATGGCTTTGGCAGACCACTTTCACTTCCTTTTACTTCAAGGATATTGTCCACAGGACCTTCGACACTTTTCCTTCGGTCCAGTGCTGGCTGCCCAATAAGTTGTTTAACTCATCCTGTGCCCCTGGCTGGACAGTTTGTATCATACCTAAGATGATTGTGAGGAAGAGAGAATGAGGGAGATGACTGGTCTCCTTTTTTCCCTTTTTTTTTCCATTTCTCATTCCTATGGGTGGATTGAAGAATAAACACATCATAGGCTGGATCTGGCTTGATGTAGGTGAGTACAGCATACTTACTGTTACATATACCTCTTATTTTTATGTTCCTTACAACATACAAACCTGCTTCTCAGTAGCATATACTCCTCTCTCCAGCAAGGGGAGTGATGAGTGGTGACAAACCGTTTGCTTGTGGCTGTCATGGTTGTTGGTTGAACAGATGATGTTTCTGGTTTTCTTCCATGGATGCAATGAATCAGGACATCTCGTTGTGTTGGCTCCGGAGGACTGAGTTTTAGATATCTATATATTTAATCATTCATAGGCTTAGACTCCCTTCTTTTGAAATCTCATTTCTGGAAAGGGTGATCGGATGTGCCGAACCTCTAGTCAGTTCAGGATTCTCATACTTCCCTTCAAGTATGAGTCTATCCTATTGTTTAGACCGAAGGTTTGTTCCGCATATGAATAAATGGCAAATTTTTAATCAATTTGTATTTTTCATAGCTAACACACCTGAGGTCTTAACATTGACTGGCCACCTCTAGCCACCACTTTAGTAATCCTGGTTTGGAAGAAAGACTGCATGTGTCACAAGGTTCATGCATGGTTAATGACCACTCCACCTCTTCTACGCATTAGATGCTAGATGCCGCAGATTCTTTGAATTTACAATCTGTGATTGTTTTTTAACTGGTTTCCAGCTGGTGCCAGAAGATTTATCCTATTGTTAAGATCTCAGGATTACAAGCTGCTGTGTGAGCAAGAGCCCGTGCTGGCATAAGATGAGCTTAATTAAATACAACCTCAGGTTTGTTGGCTATAAAAAAGGGATTTTGACGTAGGAAAAATCTATTTCTGGGTGATTGGCTCGTGTCCTATTAGCTCTTTCATATTTCAATCCGGAAAAAATTAGTCTGCTTCTGCTGGATCCTGAGCCATGTGGGCATCCTAGGCAGTAAGCAAGTGGACTTTTTGGCTTACTCTGGCTTCTTTGGGATGCCCACTTTTTAAAATCATCCATTTTTCAGATTACTGCCCGTTATTCCGTTACTACTTACAAAATTGCTGGCAGTCTGTCTGGTCCAGTATCTCAAATAACAAGCTCCATACAGTTTATCGTACTACTTCCTCATCTAATATAACCTAGCAACCAATAATTCTGACCATACTGTATCTATAATCAGCATAATATAGCACCATATGGTCTCCAAGACCTGGTGCTTGATTGATATTAATTCAGTTCAATTAAATTCGAGGCATATTGGAAAAAGATACAACATTAAGGTAAGAGTGGAGAAGGATTCAAGTCAGATAGTCAGATGCTACAAACCGAACTATATTTTTTCATTAGAAGAAACTTAACCTTAGACTGTCAAAGTAGGTAATCTTTGTCAAACTATGAATAGACTTGGTGAACTGGAGGATAACATCAACATCAAGGATAGGCAGCTTCATAGGTCTTTTTTGTTCAATTCCTGGGGATGCAGTCACAATACACGTACTGTAGTTTTGTCAATACATTGCACACCAGTTTCATAAGTAGGAACTGATTTCAGAGGAAAGATGAATGCAGAGGCTCTTCACTTTGAAAATCATTCATAGATGGGTGAAGAGTACATTTAGAAGGACACAAAGATTTCAGGAATATAGGCCAGAGGGGAGCATTAGTTTTACCTCAGCAGATTCAATCTTTTTGTAGTGGACAGGACTGTTACACTAGGGGATTTTATAAAAAAATGAACAGTAACCTTAAGGTCTGACAGTTCAATAATGGGAAATGAAGAACTAGGTCAGTCTTGTGCAGCACAACCCTAAGGTTCCTTTTCTTATCAGAGGAAAGATTTATCTTGATGAAAAGGAGCATAGCCAAAGTAGGATGCAAAAGTTTTGCATTTTAGTATTTCTTACACCATATAGTGATACATTTATATTTCCCAGAAATTCTGTATACCCTTATGCACAAAGTATGGAGATGCATCGCACACAAAAAAATTTAATCTTCATATTGCTATTTCCTAATGATTCCTTGGGTTTGCTTTTGTTTGAACGGTCAGTTGATTGAAATGTTTTGGTTTTTATATCATTTTTTAAATTTTATACAATTCTGCAAATTCTATATTTTATTTTGTTTCTGGGATTTACCTAGTTTGGAGGCTTATAAGAAGACATTTGCCTTCATGCTCAAGTGTTTTGGACTTCAAAGTAGCATTTCCTTGTGTGAGGGGTCACATGAGAATTCAACTGCTTTCTAGAGTTGTTGGATATGTTATTCAGTACATCTTGTTATTCTTTTGCATTTTGAAAGAAATGAATGCCTTTCTTTAAATACCATGTTCACCTTGATAATGGTTGTATTTTAACATGTACAGTAATTTTTGTAGTTTTATGTGCGTGAAAAGATAATTTGTAGATCTATTTTGATGCTATTTTTTGAAAAACTAAGAATCTTCATGCTGGATCCCATTTTTTATACCCGTTACCAAGCTTAAACTTTGCTGCAATTACACTAAACTACTCTTATTAGATGTTGTCCAGGCATGATGACTTACTATATACGTATGCTGTTTCTTTATCATGAATCTGTATGTACTACAATACTATGCATACTGTAGGAAAATATTTCATTTTTAAGGTACTTCATGTTCATTTCTGGAATATAATATTTTTGTATACAGTTGCAGGATTTGAAGAGGTTGTGGAAGAGGTGGAATTGGGAGCAACCTCTTGGGACAACCTGAATAAGTCTTCCTCATCCTTGAGCCATGAATCAAGAATTTCCTCTGATCCAAATCCTGATGTCTTTTTTACTCTCATTGAGGAAACGGTAGCACCACCAGGTTTACTGGCGTCACCAACAGGACAGGAAGGTGGTGAGGTCATTGTTGAGAAAATTTATGAGATGAAAGATGATTTATGTTTTACTGAAGGTAGTGGAACCCCAGAAATAAAAGTTGAACCAATAGATACTATTGAGCATTCAATAGATAGTGAGGAGCATGTTATAGAGACCATGACATGGGTCAAAGAAGAAAAGATAGAAGATGTCAAAGAGGAGATGGAGGTCAGTACCCCAGAGACCAGGAAAACGACACGAGTTCGTGTGGTAGCTTATCAGTGTTCTGATTGTGTAATGCATTTCTCAGATGAAGCTGATTACAAGGCTCATATGGAAGCCCACTTGGTAAAATTACAGAATTCTTGTGCACTTTGTAACACAGAGTTTGAAACAAAATCAGAACTCCAAGAGCACATAAAAGAACACTTCTCAGAAAGTAGTGCAAATACTTATCATACATGCAAACAAAGTTTTATGACCAAAAGGGGTTTGAAAAGGCACAGAAAGCAGCTTCACAATCTTGGCACTGTTGTGGTTCTTAATCCAACTTCTGTGAAGTGCAATCAGTGTCAACAAATATTCTCTGATAAATCCTCCTTGAGACAACATGCCGCCATTCATTCTTCTAAAAAACCCTTTAGTTGTGATGAATGTGGTGCCACCTTCACTCAGAACGGTTCACTCCAGGTACATCTCCGTCGACATAGGGGGGAAAAGCCTTTCTCTTGTCAGCTGTGTGGTAATAATTTCACTCGTGCGCATAGTTTGAAGGTGCATATGAAAACACACACAGGAGAAAAACCATTTTCTTGTGAATATTGTGGTGCATGTTTTGTCACGTCCTCGCATTTAACAGTGCATCGTCGAACTCATACAGGTGAAAGACCATACTCTTGTAGTGACTGTGGTGCTACATTTATCACTACGTCACATTTAAATGTCCATCGGAGAGTGCATGCTGGAGGAGGAAATACAGCAGGTGCTCCTGTTGGTTGTCCCCAGTGCCAAGCTTCTTTCAATGATCCTGCTCAACTCCGGCATCACCAGCGTACTCAGCATCGATCAAGTCAGCCACAGTCGCAGTTCATATGTAAAGTTTGTGATAAACGTTTTCCCAATCATCGTCAATTAAGTAATCATATGGTTCATGAGTGTGGCTGAGTATGGGTAAACTTAGGAGATATAATCACTTGTCTATTGAAAACATTTAGGTTATTAACTCTTTGAAAGATGATGAAATTAGCAGTTGGAAGTCAGGTGTGTATAATGTAGGATGCAGGTAAAGAGTTCTTTTGGTTTTGCAAAAGACAAGTAAGTACAATATACTGGGAATTATAATACAAAATGGGAACTTTGAGATGTATGTCTAATTCATCAATTGTTTGCCACAGACTGTAGATTATAATAAGGAGCTACAGTTGCCTTTTAGAATTCCCTTTGGGGAGTAGCATCATTTATTAGTGTGCCATGGGACAGATATCGTCAGTCTGTCAGGGTGGTATTGTTGTACGTAGATTTTCGGCATAGGTCTCAGGTGGTTATCATGTTTGAAAGCATTCTGATTTCTTCAAAAGAGTGAAACCCTTTCATGCAATAGAGAAACCAAAGATGTTGTGTGCCGTATAGTCAGCAGAGAAAAATGGTGAATATGTATGCTATTTATTTTTTATTTATTTTTGACAGGTTCAAAATATCCTGATTATTTATTATTTTACTGTAGTCATAATGGAATGCATGAATGGTTTTAGCATTCCTTATTTATTTGTTAGTATAAATAAATTATCATTACATAAGTTGGTATATATGTAAATATTTGTATATATATATATACCAGTGCATATTTACTTACAGATTGAGACTTGAATATGCATATGCATTTATTGCACAGGATGCTGTTTAGAGCTCCAATTAGAGAAATACTTGGTTTATGTAGGTACAGTGAGGACTTCAGTGATGTCTGTAAACTATAGGTACGTGATTTGCTTTCATTGCATCTTGTAATGTTAAGACATAAAGGTTTATAAAACCAATACTCTGGTGACACTCAGTGCTTGTTGGATATTTGCATCTATTACAAATGTTCTTATTGTCGTAACTTCCAGTACAGTACCTTTGGACAAAAATTGATTCTAGTCATTGTGTGTAGAATAGTATTTTTTTGTTTATTCAAAAGGTAAATGCAATACAGTATGTGTTGTGTTATCTATGAATAGCCGTGCAGTTTCACGTCCTTTTTAGTTAAGTAAAAAAATATACTTGGCCATTTTTATGAATTAAATATCCTTCAGAGATTAGGGACAATTATTTTCTCTACTTAATTTCAGTGCCTAATGGTAAAAATTTGAATTTTCTACTTAATTGGTTTTCCCTACCTGTAAAGTTTGAATCTCACCAACCAAGAAACCATTGTTATATGTCAGTACATCGTGTTAATACACTTCCTCTTTGAAGTGAATGATACTGATAGGTATTACTATGCATTTATTTTTTCCTCTTGTCTAAGTTAAGATGTATCCATGACATAGGTATATCTAGTTCAAGGAAGTATTACGCTTTATTTAGCATGGAGTTGAAATTTGGTAAGGAGATTTTTAAGTTAGCTTTTGTACAACTTTTAGTTAAATGCAAACAAAAAATTTCTAATTTTCATTTATTGTGTTTAAGATCACAGCCTATTAAATTATTTTCCCTTGCATTTGAAATTGTTCTTTTGGAGTTCAACATTACAATTTTGAAATTTGTACCAAACATAGTCATTATCCAAGGGGTTGTGTACAGTATTACAAGTTCTAAAATCTTGCCATGATATTTCTTCTTGTTAGAGTATTTATTGTTTAGTAAATTATTTGTATGAAGGACCGTTAAAATTATATTGTTTTCCTTGATGCTATCATGTTAAAATTGGTTAACATTTTTCAGTAACCTATTTGTGCTTTCCCTAGTATGAAAATTAAATAAAAATTTTTAATTTTTTCATGTTTCCTTCTTATTGTGTTAGCAGAAGTATACAGTTATGTTGGAAAGTAATTCATCTTGTAGTCTGCCATCAAAGGTGCCATTTCTTAGTGCCATGTGGTTTCCAAGCTACTTTGGTTATTTATTTTTGTATTGTTACATTTTAGCAACGCTTCCAGATGTTTGATGATGCATACAGAGTGACAAGGGAAAGAATAATGTTGCATACAATGATGATGCTGTTGAGTGCTTAGGGTTTTGACTGTACTACAATTACAATATTGATGAAAATTCATGTTTCTTTTTTTTTTTTCTTTTAAGTGAAATATGGGGTACTGTATGATATGATTTTATTAAAATTGTCTTCCTACAGATGGTAAATACTAAGTACATGTGCTAGTTACAGTATAATTAGAGAAGTGCTTTTACATAATTGTTTGTCTCTTAAATGTGACTCTTCAGAGGCAGGAAGTGATTCTCATGCACATGGAAGGTCATTGAATATTTGGGAAGATTACGAAAAAATATTTGATACGTTGTAAGGCTCAAAATATACCATGATAAATTGGAAAACAATCTTAAAAGTGGGATTTTATTAAAAAATCAAAATTTTACAATCTGGAAAGCAGAAGTATATTGTACACATTATTTTGTACATCATTTACTCCATTTAATCTTCAGATGTTCATTGCTTCTGTCTGCTTTTGATGTGTTGTTACGCTGCTCAGTGGTTCTACTTATCTCAATGTGTGTGATTTTCATTGCGCTAAAGTGTTCTGTCGGTTTAGATTTTGTAATCAGCTGCAGGAAAATGGGGTGCTGTCTACTGAAGAGTAAATTTCACATTAAGTTGTTTTCATGAAGGTGTATTTTCAATTGAATTTAGTGTAGTGGTCTTAGTGTTCAAGAATTTTTCGCTGAACCTCTGTTTCCTTTGTACAGACTCCTTTTCTTGATTTGTTCTAAGCTGTTCATTGGTCTGTTGAAATTGGTTTCAATCATATGTTTTGAACCATGATCACATTGTCTTTGTTAGGCTCAATAGCTGTTGTTGACTCCTAGTCTTTTGTTTTTTTTTTGTTTTTTTAATGTGGATTTGCTGATTAGAACTTGTGTTTTACCAGTGTATTACATTTCATTTAAGTATAAACAGAAAATTGCTTGTGTAGTACTCTCAAAATTTTGTTCCTGTTTTGATGTGATGTATTTGCTGCAGTCTTATGCAGACTTTATTGAGCAGTGTGATACAGACGTGGATTTTACCAGCTGCATCTTATTGTAGCTTTACTAAAGTCAAGGAAGACGCTGGAGTTTTTAAGACAGTACAGTACAATGCTTTATTATGTTACCTACAGTTGCACTCCTAGGGCATTCAGATAGTCATTAATATAGTATTGTTTACAAGGGGTGTCTGTATGATTATATTTATACCTTAAAATCTAGTCATTTTTTCCCTCCTTTATTTTGTATGCTTCAGCCAAATTAACAATTTGATACATGTTTGTGACAGTTTGAATTATAGTGTAGCCAAGATTAACTAAAAAAGAATGGATTGATCATTGTAGTTTTTTTTAGTAAGTTTTCCTATCACTGTAGTAAAACGAATTTTATTGTAGATCTGTCTTGTTGACTAATTATTGTTTGAAAATCGGAATTAATTTTTGTAAGTTATTTGTGATAATCATTCAAATGAAATGGTTTAGTAATATCTATTGTTTATTGATCACAAATGTTAAAAGAACATATTTTAATTTAGTTTTCAGCTTTACTTCCAGAGTAAAAAATATTAAATTTGTAATTAATATTATTGTACAGCAAAAAATAATGTGTTTTCTATATACCTGTATAGATGTAAGGAAATAATTGAGAGGTGGGACATGATTGAAATGGAACCTGAATTCCTCATATATCAAAATAATAGCAATTTTCGTAACTGAAAATAATGTATAAGCAAGCACAGTAGGTATCTGGAAATCTTACATCCAAGAGCTATTTTTATGTGTTTCTTTAAACAAACTCGAAAATCATGTGTACTCCTAGTATTGCGGTCATGATTTTTCCCAGATCATCAGTATTTTGTCTGTCAGACAGATGGCAGTCTCACATCTTGAGCTCACACATCAGGATACTTGGTTATGTATTAACTGTCACCTCATTTTTTATAGAAACTGTATGCAAGGCAGTTAGATCTTCGGAAATGGAAGAGGGCACTCGTATGATTACTGGTTTTGTATGATGAACATACTATAAAAGCGTAGTTTATCTTACCACATCCCCTTTTATTAAATACTGTACTTCACCAGTGTGTTTCTTAAACGTGTCAGGTCCAATAGAGTACTGTACTGGGAAACCAAGTTTTTAATATCTTGTTAATTTGTAGAAAATGTCCAAAGTCACTGAAATTTAAAGCAAGGTACCCATATTGGGTAAGAGCCTTTCAGAATTTGAGAAGCTGAATGCTTACCATCAACATGAGATGTAGTAGCCAACATCTTGGAACATTGTTATGAAAGATCAGTGAAGAAGAGAGCAAGGGTTTGCTACCTCTTCTGCTGATAATATGACTTTTATTATCATTCACAGAGTTCAACTCTAAAAATCGTAAGGAGTAAAAAGTGACCTGATTGGCAACTCACATCTGAACAGCTTTGCTCCAGTGTCAGTTACAGCCATGTAATCAAGAAGCTTGCTTTAATCAAAATATGTCTGTATTCAGAGATTTCTTTATTTTTTCACCTAGTCATCTGGACCTGTGGGAATTTTGCCAGTAAGATGTAAACTCCTAAGAAGAAATCAGGAAAAATGAATAGCATAAACTGAAATGACACTTCTATCACGTCTTCAGTCAGTACAAGTACTATCCTACTTACAACCAAGTTTGGTTCCGACCCACTGGTTGTAAGTCAGAATGGATGTAAGTCGAACCTTAGAAAGTGGCCAACATACTGGGTAGGGTATACTATCAAACCCTTGCTATATAAAAGTGCCTACTTAGTACTGTAATGTAATGTACAATCATTATTTCAATCTTTTTACCATAATGTACTTCTACTAATACATTTTAATCATTTATGTAATAGTATATATTACATACAATCAGGCATTGAGTTACAATGGGGTTAGGTTCTTGCATGCATGTCAGAAGTTGATTTTTACGTAAATTGGTTTGCAATTCAGTCTACAGTACAGTTAATACCAAATGATGCTGCAGATAGGGCAGGGTAACTCAAACTGATGCTGCCTGAGTGATGAGAGTTCTCATGCCTGAGTGATGAGAGTTCTCATGAGATGGCGCAGTGCCAAGTAACTCGATGGTCAACTGTCTGCAGTAAGGTTGTAAGTACGAGTGGTCGTATGTCGAGCAGGTTGTAAGTCGGATAGTAGTTGTAGTTTGACCTGGCATGACATGGTGGATGCCATGCATTGCAATACAGCAAGAACCCACCTTGCGGGATTACATATCATCATTATTTGTGATATTTATGTCTTGAAAAATCAACAGGCATGGCTGCTTAAGTACCCTTTTTAAAATCCCCCTTTCTGTGATTAGGAGGGATGCAAGCATAATTACTCCCAAGCTCCTTGACGATCAGTTTGTTTAGTGCACACACAAACAATTCAAGTACAGGAAAAACTTTAGAATTTGAGGGAGGTGGAGAACAAAGTGAAGGAACTATCCGGCCTTGCTCTAAGTGGTGGGTCCAATGGATCGTTAAAGCCCCTTAGTGGCGTGGTTGGTATGGTGTTGGTGGCCACGAGTTCCATTCACGGGCATTTTATTGAGGTGTGGGAGATGTGTATTTCTGGTAATAGAAGTTCACTCTCGACGTGGTTCGGAAGTCACATAAAGCAGTTGGTCCCGTTGCTGAATAACCACTGGTTCCATGCAACGTAAAAACAACACACACACAATAGATCGGTTGAACAGTTTAATAAGAATAATAATTTACTGATTACCTCTAAGGTACTTTAGGCAACGTTTATCTCTAAGAAGTTCCCCCTGATTGCCCTCTTAACTTGGGACCACCTTGACATGGTGAATGGCCTCTTGAACCTCTGGATTTTTTTTTCCTAGGTTCGAACCCAAGAGTCTGATATATTATTATATATATTTAGGATTAATATTTGTGGATTTTTCCACCAATGTCAAAATTTACAAAATATTATAAATAGGAAAATATATCATGGCTTGAAGTGGAGTTCATTCTGAAGCTAATTTGTGGGAATTGTGGTAGAACCATTATTTACCCGACATTGTTCGGACCTGTTTTTTCATGTGGAACTATTCTGTAGAGCTTGACCACATATTCCAGGTGGTTCTAGTTCTAGGAATAAGACTCAAGGCTTTCTGTCCAGTTTGCCCATACGTAATGTGATTAGGATGGGGATGACTGTATTATTTTAATACCTTCAGTCCTAGCAAGTGGATTTTGTTTACACTTGGGCCATACTAATCATGTAATGTCATTCCCTTTTGGGGTACGGCAGGGACGCGAACATTTGGGAATCCGTTTCCACTTGTTCCATCAGCGGGAGATTGAACTTCATATAAGCCAATGATATCTTTTCAAGATTTACATTTTTTTCCAGTCTTATGGAAAATAGACCTAAAGATTAAAGTACCCCTGGGCCCCATGATGGAAAAATTCCAGTGCAGTTAATAACTTTTGGAATCAAATCCAGAACACCCATTGGGTGCTTAGAAATTAAAAAATAAACAAATAAAAACCAATTGGTAGACTCCAATACTAAAACAGTGGAACCATACATAATAAACAATAATTCTGTATCATCAAAGACAAGTAATCCGCCCAGCCTTCATCAATTCAACAGTTAGCCACCAATACAGAAAAATATAACAATTCTAATACACAAGCAACATACTACATGAAACAAGAAATGAAAAAAAACAAAAATTACCGAATGAATCCCACTTTGGTGCATTTTGATGGCCTCTTTGGTCCAGATAATTGGTCAAGATTTCTAGGAAACCGAAAGCAAATTAATTAACATATATCCAACTCAGGACATGAAATGTAGATGTACATCAAAAGTAATGAACGGGTAATTCAAGAAACCAACAAAAAACAGTCTACTGCCTTTTTAAATATAATAGAAGTAAATGATATGAAAAATAACAATTACAAGCCACGAAAATCAATTATGTACTATAAGGTATACTTCCGTTCTACCCAACAATGAACAAGAACTTCCTTCAAATCAGCTACTACTAGACGCCTTAAAATTGAGATATAACAATATTCACGATCTAGAAATAGGTATACTAAATTCCAAGCAGCAAAAACAAGAATACAAATATTAACATTTCCAAAATAAAACTTACAGGCCAAGATCTCTCATTTAACATAAAAATTCTCCGACAAAATAGAGAAGTTCGTCCATTTATTCCAGAACCACTATATTGTACACAGCGCTTAATGTATGGGCACAGAAAAAAATGCCGTAACAAGGCAATATGTGCAGTTTGAGCGGCAGAAAACCATACCACTAATTGGAACTGTAACCTCCCAAAATGTATCTATTGTGGGCTAGTCCATCACACTAAATCTAAGAGTACTCCTATTACCAAAATGTCTTTTTTCTTCTTCTTCTTCTTCTGGTGTAGTTGAAGTATCTTTGAATGGATTGTAATTTTCAACATAACATTTTTTTCCCTTAGGTGAGGTTCTTTCCACTATTCTTGTCTTGTCTTGTCAGTTCGACTATTATTATCATTATTATTTGATTCTTATATATATTTAGATTATTAATTATATATAATATATATATATATATATTATATATATATATATATTATATATATAGATATATCTTATATAATATATATATATTAAGATATATAACTATATAATATATATGTGTGTGTGTGTGTGTGTGTGTGTGTGTGTGTGTGTGTGTTTGCCTCCTTTGGAAAAGATGCTACGGGTGCCCATGGCCTACAACCCCACAAACATTCGACAGTACAAAATTGTTTGTTATTCACCAACTGATGGTGGAAAACCAGGCACAGCAGTATATGTTCATAACAGTATCACCTATGAACTTCTGAACATACCGTCACAATCATATTAGATAACAATGTGATCACTACTTGTAACTTATACAACCAACCAAGTTTTAATTCAAATTTCAGTCATCCCTTTGGGATCACAACAACCCTGCTGATACTCCGGGAACAAACAGAGAAATGCGTATTGGAATATGACTTGTGTTGCTTAAGTGAAAGCGACCTGCCAGCATACTTCATCAATACCCAACTTAACCTTTTCTTCAGTAGATATCTCGCTGTGCTCAGTCGACTTAGCTGAAAGATTTGGGTGAAGTGTCCTGAATGATTCATATACCAGTGACCATTTTCCCATCGTCCTTGACTATTTAGATTATAATAAAAGATTGCCACCCGTAAAAGATAATATCCAAAGAGCAGATTGGAGCATTTATAATCTACGAAACTACAATTTCCGCATAACCAAAATACAACGTGAATTTTTTCACAAATTTCATAATAAATGCTGCCGATAAAAGCATACCTAAAACAAAACCATACAAAAAAAAAAAAAAAATCCCTGTCCCATGGTGGTCTCCAGTCTTAACAACTTTAAGTAAAATCAAACTCATATTAAGTCGAAATCTTAGACTTAAAACAAGACTCAAAACCCTTAACAAATTGCCCAACAATACATACATTCTAAACAAGACAGTAGTAATCAACATGACAATCAATTACATAAAACCATTATATAATGAATATAATGACAAATTCCAAGAAATGGTAATATCTGAGAAAATATCACCATGGAAAAATTATGTATGAAGCTTGTCAACAAATGCATCTATGAAAGATATTTGGCAAAAATTTAGGGAAAATGAATGGAAAATATGTAAGATAGCCAAGAAATGAAATAAACCAAAATGGGAAATTATATTATCATGACCCTTTTGAAATATCGAAGATAATAGGCTAACACATTAAAAACATAAGTGCCTACTCCAGTTTAAATGAACATTTCAAAATATTTGGGTACTACTGCCGTCAGTGCACCTCATGTGGTGTATTGCAGGCATTACTTAAGGTTCTTTGCAGCGTGACTTCGACCCCTCGCTGCAACCCCTTTTGTTCTTTTTACTGTACCTACTTTCATATTCTTTTTCTTCCATCTCACTTTCCACTCTCTCCTAACAACTGATTCATAGTGCAACTGCTTTGAGGTTTTCCTCCTGTTACACCATTCAAACCTTTTATTGTCAATTTCCGTTTCAGCGATGAATGGCCTTATAGGTCCCAGCGCTTGGCCTTTGGCTTAAATTCTATATTCATTAAAGTTCAAAATGAAAGAACACAAGGAGAAGACACCATATTCAATTTTGAAACCACTGAAGATCTGGAAATTATGCATTTGATACGGATTAAATAAATAAAGCTCTAAATTCATGTCATCCATCGGTGCCAGGCCAGGATAAAACTACTTTTGAAAAGATACAAAGATTAACACCCTTTGCCAACTCATATTTATTAAAATTCTATAACACCATACAGGCGCTAGGGCTTAACATCAGTCCTAGGAATCAATTAACCATGAAAAAGCCGAGTAAATATACTTGGAAGAAAACAGTAACAAAGCATAATTAAGAGCCTAGTGCCTCACCACAAAAATAAAAATAAAGACAGATATGAAATAATACAGGCTACCGGGAAGACAAAAGGTGCATGAAAAGAAACATTCGGAAGAAAACTAATGAAATATACAGAGGTGTGGAGGAAAACAAAACTGTAACCTATAGTAGACATTGATCAAAACTTGAACCTCTCATCCAAGACAGAAATCAGCGCTTTAACCATAACCCCATCAAACAATGAAGAAAATGAGGTAATCACCATAGAATCAAGTGCGGCATGAACATGATCAGTTGACTTCTAATCACCTAATTGAAAGGAAAGCCCAAGAATCCCCAATAGGAGTTAGTGTGGATGCCCTGAATGTCTCTTAAGAGAGTTAAATGCTCCTCTCGGCATTTGTAAGGGTATTTTTGCAGCGTCCCTTCGGCCCTAACTGTAACCCCTTTCATTCCCTTTATTGTACCTTCATTCGTGTTACCTTGCTATCAACCGTTTCCTAATCATATTCATGCCGCACTTGATTCTATGGTGATTACCTCATTTTCTTCAATTGTTTCATAGTGCAACTGCGAGGTTTTCCTCCTGTTACACCTTTCAAACCTACCTTCTCTCAACTTCCTTTCCAGTGCTGAATGACCTCATAGGTCCCAGTGCTTGGCCTTTGGCCTAAACTATATTTCATTCCATTCCAACATGAGTGGACAATCAAGAAATTGTTAGTAAATGTTTGAATGGACACGTAATACGAAAAATAAAACCCCAATGAACGATACACCTATAAATAGATTCATTCAGAAACCTAAAAAGAAAATCAAAGCAGTTAATCACCATAGCTATAAAGATCGCAACCCACGTAGCTATCTATGCCTGCAGTGCACTGAGAACACCAAGTTGCGTCCATTGAGAATTTTCACTTTTGGTCATATAGTAAGTCAGAGTCCTACATTTCAGTATTCTGCCAGATATTATATATTCCAAGCAAAAACAAAACTCAATCTTGTGTGATAAACAATAAACAACCGAAATTTAATTACAGAACTATCTTTCAAAGTATAATGATCTAATTGATTACCACAAACATTATTATTACTTGGTGATTTCAATGCACACCGCCAAGTCAATCTCAAACTGCTGACAGACTTGATACAGAAGAGAACAAGTATTTAATAACAGTAACAACAGCTATGTTATCAGATGTCATCTCTTTATGCTCCCTACCTTTAATAAACCGATTTGATGTTTTATTTCAGTGATCTTTATCCAATACAACAACTTACACACCAAATCAAATAATCCCATTCCCACTACAATGTCCGTAGATGATGCAGAATGGGAAAAACGCTCTCCGTCTACCATATGGTATTCTAAGCGACCATAATAGCACTCCCAGATAAGTCACATTGCTGAAGCACAAATAAGTTATCTCAAAATCTTCATTTAACTACGGTAAATATGAAATTTGACTAGGGCCTGAAAAATTATCAAGCTGAACACTGAATCAACCATAAATTCGATCGTCTAAAAAATAAGACTTAATTTCTTGAAAAGTTATAATTTCGAGGATGACAAAATTCCAAAATTATAATTCAACCTTTTATATAAAAAATCTAAATCAACTGACAACAGTTAACAGCATAATTTGAGAGGGGAGTGTAAAGAATAATACCTCGATGGAGACGGTATATCTTCAATTAAAAAACTCGGCACACAATTTCGAGAAAATGTGAAAAAAAAAAAAAAAAGTTCATGTATCAAACGCAAGACCACCGTGACAGCCCATAATACAGGGGGTTTCGAAATTAGAAGCCCCACCCCCAACCTTTACAGCATACACTAAAATTGACATGGACAAAAACAAAAGTAATTCAGAACAGGTATTTATTTAAGTTTCTCTCTGCGTATTTAATATTTTGTGTGGCCTCCATCAGCCTGTACCACAGCCTGCATTCTTGAGGGGGTATGATTTCAGCAAATCGCAAAAAAGCTGAGACTCAAACTCCATTTCCCTGAGCACTTCGGTCATCTCTCTTCGCAGGTCGTCGAGGCTTGGTGTACCATCATAGTTAACTGTGCGCGCTTCAACACGATCCTTTAAGATACTACCGATGTTTTCACACACATTAAGGTCAGGGGAGCTACCTGGAAATTCACTTGACGAGAAGAAATCAATACCACTGTTTCGAAGCAGCTCCTGTGTCTGAAGAGCCTTGAAACATGGTGCCTTATCATGCAAAAATGTGACTTCTTCGAAAGATAGCACATTTTCAGGATCTTTGAGGAAAGGGAATACTCCACCAGTAAGCACAGTTTCCTCTGAAGTATTCGCCATTCCATGACTGTCCTTTTTCTTTGATGATCCACATTAACTGTTTGGCTGTGAAACAGAAAAATTCCCAAACATTCAGGAAATTTCCCAACGCAGCGATAGCACACATCATCGCTGATATCATCCAATTTTGCAGCCCAAATGATGTCATTTATATGATTTGCCTTCCTGACTGTGTAAATGAAGAATTCATCTGATGCAGCAACATGGAGAAAGTCAGCTTCATCCCAATCTTTAAGAAATGACCCACAAAACCATGCACGGTCTTCTCTCCATTGCTGAGTGATGTTGGGCTCGCTGATAACATGAAATAGATTGTTACCAGATTTTTTTCAACTCACGATATACAGCGCTATAATAACTTCTCTTCTTTTCTCTTTTTGTTTCTAGTTCAAGCGCCAATTTACGTAAAGACTTTCTTGGTCTACCCACTGCCTTACCTATGGTGTCTTTTGACTCCAGAGAAAGGACTTCAGGCCTGCCAAGATTCTCACTCTTTTCGCAATGACAGTAGTGTGGATTTTTGTTCCAGTTTCTTTCAACAAAGGATTCATCTCTTAATGTATTTAGCTATCCAGGAACGTGAAATGAAGGATGAGCCAGCATCCCTGGCCTCTCTGAAGGTTATAGCCCGGATTCGGTCAATCCATCTGATTTCCTCTGAGTCATTAGCCATGGCTGTACCTAACTCCGTCACTCAGTCTGAAAATACAAAAAATGTAAAATGAAAACTAGCTTAATAGAAACTTGAGATAATGTACTTGGAGATAGGCTATAGCAGAAAACTTCATAACTTTCAATTTGTTCTGTGGAGGGGTTGGGGGGGTGTCTCTAATTTCGAAACACCCGGTATATTATAGAGTGGGTTCATGATCTATTTACAATACCAAATAGCTCAGCTTCAGGTCACGATAACATCAATTGTGAATTAATCAAGCATCTAGCCCCTTTAAATAGAAAATATTCAGGTTTGTAATCACTTTTGAAAAAGGAAATTTTCCTAAAGCTTGACGGGTGACATGCAATACAAGTCACGCTTCAGGCAAAGATCTTAGCAGTCCATCAAGCTATCGACAATATCTGAAACAGTATTTGAATGATGGGAAAATGGTTAGCTCAAGGTTAACATGGTATACTTGCAATCAAACAATATGATTGACCCAAGCTTTTAATATTCACAGAAAAATATTTCTAACCTTGACCATGTCACAGAAAAGATTCGGAAAGGAATACACGTTGTACACGGAGGATATTTATTCAGCATGTTGCACAATGGCATCCCACAAGGAAATGTTTTGAGTATGGTATAAAGGTATCATACTGTTTCTCCTTTTCTTCTATGTCAAATTTCTTTGTCCATCTGATATTTTTATTAAATCAAAACTGAGTATCTTTTTCTACAAGAAAAGAAAAACAAAAGTCCGTGCAAGTAGAAAAAATATATAAAAAAATTTAAAACACTTTTATTAAAATGCACTAAAAAGTGAAAAATATATTTTTAAGACACAACGGGATTTTCTTACAATTAATCACGTCTGCAAACATAAAAGCGTGGGCGCCAAACATAGAAGGAAGTGCTACAAGAAACGAAATATATTTTTCCATTTCTTGTAGCATTTCTTTCCATGTTTGGCGTCCACGCTTTTGTGCTTTTATTTTTCAGACATGGTTAATTGCAAGAAAATCCTGGTATCTCAAAAAATTTATTTTTAACTTTTTTAGTGCATTTTGATAAAAGCTCGTTTAATTTTTCTATATCATTTTTATTTTATACCTTTTAGTTTTGACAGAAATTGTAACTGATTTATGATTGTAGCTAACGAAATAGATATACTACAGAGTCAAAGAAGGTGTGAAAGATCTGAAGTTTCATACACATCCTGAGATTCTGGGATGTTGTTGTTGGAGTATTAAGCTGGCTTTATGCCAGCACGGGCTTTAGCTAATGTAGCAGCCCGTAGGTCATTTGAATTATTTTTAGGTGCATTGGTGATTTAAGGATATGAGGCGATCTTTTTATTTATGATTTCTATGGAATGTGCAGGTGGAATGGTATGGATTCAAAGGTGAAAAGATTCTGGGAGAGGTCACGGTAGGGTCATTAGAGGTCACTGCTGACCTACTGATCATTTAAGGTTGTATTGTCACCGGAATTGAATAACCATGCAAATTTTCAAGTCCATCAGACAAGGGAGGGAAACAGGTCGAAAATTGAGTAACTAGTTTTTACTCAAACATACGCATTAGTCAAGTTAAAATAAAAAAAAAAACGTAAAAAAGGTGAACCATCCATCTCTCAACTGTGACTTAGTAACCGTTCGAAGCACAATAAAGATTCAGGCAAGTGACGCACTATCGATAAAGCCAATCAAATAGATATTCGTGGAAACGACCATTTACCGTACCAGTGAGAGCCAGCAGAATTTTTGAACCATTAAATGTAAACATAACGCATCCTCCAGCATTAGGACTTCTTTCTCCTTAGATTATGCTTAAAATACGAATCTGTAAGCGGTCTTGAACAATTTAAATTCCATCTAAAACATACATCTGCTGTAAGATTTTCTGAAGAAGTATTCAATGAGACAAAACTGCTCTCTATATAAAATTGTTTCTTTTTCACAATAGGGCTAGTCACAATATTAGCAGCAGTATACATTGTGAATAAAATGCTACCACAGAAATGTGTAGCTTTCCGTATACTTCAAAATTACTATTCTAAAATCATTTTGCCCAGTAGGCTTAGACGCCATACATAAATTGCATGAAACTGGCATATATGTAGACATGTGGACTCATACTCAGATACGCAATGAAGGAAACGATAATCATTTCAAAACTGTTGAAGTTGCAATTTCTCTAAAACTCATCTCCATAAATGAATGGCAGATTTGTGGAATAATGAACCTGGTATTGAATAATCAAAATAATAGAATTTACTGTTGGATGTAGGTGTTCTTCATTTCTCAAACAATATTGTTCCTTTTTTTTATATGATGAACAGGTTGCATGACCCTGCCCCAGTATGCAGAACAGGACTTGAACTTTACATATTCTATGACTATCCAGTTCACAACCAATACCGAATATCAAGTCTGGAGACAAATCTTTGAAAGAAATTTTGTCCGAATATTCAACATTTTTAGTTTACTCGTCAAACTTGTCAGTGGTAACTGCCTGACATCTCGAGTACATTGTTATTGATTGAATAGGGTTTTGGGGGAAGGGACCCTGGTTAGAGGGCATCAACCTAGATCTGCCTTAGAACTCGGCATTAATGAGTTGCTCTAAAAACTAAATGAGGTTGGCTTCCTAGGTTTATTCCCGCTCCTTTTTCTCTTCTTCCGCCATCGAGATTGATCTCTCGTTGCTGACGCATGGAAGTAGTTTAATTTGGAGTGTGAAGTCTTAAGAGTTATCTTGAATTTTGCTGCTAGTGGACAAGTAAGACCATGAACTTTTACAGCATGCATCCACGGAATGAAATATTGATATGTCACCCAAGTACTATTCCACAGTGATACTTAAGTCTCGTCACAGTAGCTGCAATAACTTTGGGTGTAAGTCAGTACCAAGGAAAAGTGAATTTGACATAAATTGACTTTTGTGACAATATATATATATATATATATATATATATATATATATATATATATATATAGTAATAACTCAGAGGTCTGACAATGTATAGTGCTGTTTGTCGTAGGCTCTGATTACACTTTTTTTTCGTCGTCTTTGAAGCTCTGAGGCTGCTAATTTATTTCCTGATTCCTAAGCGCTCACTTCACAAGTACAGTTGCGAGTAAACTATACTATTCACGTGAGGTGCAGAATTTTAATCGTTTTTTTCTCTCTTTTTGTTTTTAGTCGTCTTTAGTTTTACTTTATTTTACAGTGCTTCAAAACGTTTACTCTAAAGCCTGGGTCACGCATTGGCGATTCCAAACTGCGTATGTCGTAACGAGCCCACTACGCTCTCATTACAACCAATTCGCCATAAATCGGCATAAATCGTAACCAAGTCCCCGAGTTTGACGACTTTGCGCCAGGGATGGCGACTATGCAAGGCTGCTTTGCATAATCGCCGTCATTCCACGACTACTGTCAAAAGTTGCCAGGTCATGGCGCAACATGCAACAATTTCCTAATGGCCTCTTGACTTACGGCATTTTATCGCGCAAGCTGTAACTAGCAATGGCGAGTTACGGCATTCAGTACAACATACGCCATGTACTTGGCAAACCCAAAACGTGAGCAGTGGGGCTGTGCAGAGAGTCAGAATGCGTCAAGTGTGTCGGCAGCCTATAAAAGTATTTCAAGGGCTTAGTTAATTGCCCACAGCTGCCTCGGTTTTGGATTCAAGATTTTCTGCATTCTTGATATAATTTGAGAACTTCAGATATGGCTAAATCTGACACTGAATACAACCTAAACGAAAATATATTCTGAAATATAAATAAAGATGAAGTTTAACTTTTATTCACGAAATTTACACAGTTTTTTAACATGATTTTCTTTAGTGAGTTCATTGCAATCAAAGTCAATATATTAGCATGTTCTGAAGTATAAGAAATGAAAAGGCATTTTCTATTTTGAGTAAAATATGTATTGCATTAAAGATTTTCAGTGGGTATTCTTGATATATAAATATTTTTTAATTTTAGGTTTTATTCAGGAAATTTACATAGTTTTTCAACATGTTTTCTGAAGCATAAAAATGCATTTTTTTTTTTTTTTTTTTTTTCAATTTTTTTTTTTTTTTTTTTTATTATAAAGTATATCACTGATTCCTGCCAGTGAACGAAGCCTGAACAGGAGTTTACATAATCACGAAGACGACCTCCTGTGTCACAGAGTCCTCTCGATTTGCCTCACTCCGGGCAGTAGGATTGATTTTCTTTTGATAAAAGCTAAGTTGCGCAACAAACAAGCAGCCAACACCAAGGACTCGATACGATCATGAACAAGATTCATAGGAGTTCTAAAACACTGAATCTATGGGGGATAATTGGAAAATATTGATTTAGTTAATAGACTATATATATAAATATGGTAGCATCCACGTTCACGACTCGGTACAATCCCGTTACGTAAGTCAGAATATTACATAACTAAATTGCAAATAAATCGTCAAAAATCGTCATGCCTTCACGGAACTCGCCGTCTTGTAAAAACCGTTAAATGTGGGTGTGGCCTAAATCATCGGTGACTTGCGCCTGCGACTACGTACTTACCTAATCTCATCTCAACTTGCGCAATGATGTTGTAATGGTTCATTGCGGAAGTCGTCATGGAGTCGGTATCAGCTGACTTTTATTTTATTTTTTTTGTATTTTGTTGAGCCCAACCCCCGCGACTATAGGAGACTAATCGCCTAACCCAGCCTTTACGAATGTCGCGGTCTGATATCGCCAATGCGTGACCCGCTTAATTCTCGTCCTTTACCCTCTTCTGTAACAATAACCTCGAAAAATTATAGATGTTTCTAAATTGGATATTACAAAATATTTCTATCTTACTTTTAACCACCCCTATCAAAATTTTCGTTTTCGTTTCAACTGTGGCAGCGCCATGCTGTTAGCTTTGATATCCATCGCTTTCCAGGTTAACAACATTCTTCATTTTCAGGGCTAATTAAAAATCCTCCAAACAAAGTCCTTTGAGAGTGAATATGAAATAAGCCGCTCTGCTGCCCATCTCATTCTGTCTCTTTTTCTTCCTTCCCCACTATATATACGGTTACCCTTGGTGCCCACTCATGAATGACACTCGAAAGTTCCAGCCTACCCTCTGTAGTAGCGGTACCACTGAGCAGAAGTTACGCGCTTCTGAACGACGCAGACAGTTTGGAAGCATCTTGAGAAAAACAGAATTCATAAACTCCCGAGAAAATCGTAATTAACTTGCGTTCAAGCATTGCAACAAAAACGACAAGACCTCATTAGAATCTTAACACAATACAGACCAAAAAAAGAAAGAAAGAAAAAAAGCATCTCGGTGAAATGAACATTTGATTGTGCTAGAACAATGTGGATCATTGCAGTCTGCTCTCGAAGTCTCGAACTTCAAAAAAGAAAACGGTGTTAAAGGGGTAAGCTAAACAAAAGAAAAAGATACTGTGATAAAATATGTTTAACAAATTGCCTCTCGGTCTTTCTGTTCATTTTCTAAACTCTTCGCTGTGTCAGACAACATACCCAAAATACGTTTACAAAATATGAACGATGACAAATATAACCTCTGTTAATCTTCAAATGTGCCGTGCAGTTCAAATGATATGCGAGCAATTTATGATGCATAATGAACTACTGTGCATTTTCGTCGATAAGATCTTACCAAAGTATTTGGTATGGATTGTATTTTGGAAATAACTCTTTGAAACCACGGTCTAATTGACAAAAATATGCAGTAATGTCTAATGTGGATAATTAAGTGTAAGCAGGTTGGGTATACTCAAACACGAGCAATATGCAATAGCTGTATTTTCACACAGTTCAATACATGATGAGCAGCAGTGCACGTGACAGTGTTGAGGCTATGCTTACCCAAGCGAGACTGCCACAGACTCAATTTCTCCCGCCTTAAACACATTTTGGCGGGAATACAAGTAACTTTCATATGCATCATATGGAAACATCCTACATCCCTTCTCTAAAATAAATGTATTACACTTTTCATGAAATTGAAGGTTTATCAAGTAATTATACAGAAGAGAAGTGTAAGGCATACTGACGACAAAATGGTGTTATATGAAAGAAAAAACAAATCATATAAGTGGAACGTGATTACGTGCTCATTGCAAAGTAGGACGACATTTAGTTGCATGAAGTTGACAAGTTATTACAAAATGGTCACATATTCAGTGCAAAAAAAAAAAAATGCATAACTAAAGAGAAATCAAATTGTACATAATTGAAAAATCACAAAATGTAGTTTTTATGCCAACTCGGAGGATTTATTTTCCTCGTCCCTCTTCTAGGTTGGCGGTCAGCACACGAGTCAGCGGGGGAAAGTGAACGAGTAGGTGGGGAATCCTGCAATCTTATTTCCCGAAGATGTTTTCTGTTTCTCGTTGATATTCTTCCACTACCATCTAATTTTATGACATATTGGCGGTCTCCTTTCATTTCAATGACTTTTGCAATACGATCCCAGGCCTTAGAGACAACATTTTGCACTGCTACTGTGGTACCCGTTTGCAAGGGGCGGAGTCTCTTTGCACTAGAATCATGACGGAACTTGACATTTCTCAAGTGTCTACCCATCTTCTCCTCTCTGTCTATCATAATGTCTGCCCACTGCTCTGTTATCTTATGGTAGCTTTTAATCATGGGGACTGAGTCTCTGAGTTGTCGTCCCATGGCTAATTGTGCCGGCGATTTATCGATGTCTCTTAGGGGCGTATTTCTATATTGCAAAATGGCTCTTGCAAGAGTATCTGTGTCGAGGCTTCCGTCGCTTCTTGTGTTATCTTGAATGGTTCTTTTTGCTGTACGTACTGCTGCCTCTGCCCTCCCGTTGGATTGGGGGTAATGGGCTGAGGATATTCTCATCCTAACCCCCCATTTCTGTAGGAAGCTAGCCATTTCAGTGCTTACCAAATTGGTGCCACCGTCGAGGGAGATTTCTTCCGAAGTTCCGGGGCACCCCACTGCATGAAGTATCGTCGGAAGAGTGGGATCAACATAGCAGAAGTAGCACCACTTGGAAAGAAGGCAATTTCCAGCCAACCAGTAAGCCTATCTGCATATGCCAGATATTGTTTTCCACATATTTGAAACATATCCGTGACCGTCTGTTGAAAAGGATATTCAGGGGGTGGGGTAGGCAATAGCGGTTCCTTTTGTTGGGATGGAGCGATGACGTCACATGTTCTGCACTGCATCCTCTTGAGATTCAGTTGACCCTCCATCCCAGCCAATACACAGCCTGTCGTGCCCTACGAATCATTGAATCAGAGCTTTGGTGGCCTGAGTGTAGGTTAGAGACAACTCGGTCTCGTAGTGACACAGGTATTACTAGACTGATGTGCCCTTCATCATATGAATACACCACCAGTTCGTCCACGATGCCAAGTCGGTCCCGTACGTTAAAATACGGCTTTATGCTGGAGTCGACTAGATTTCTTGATACCGGCCAAGAACCTGCGGCTACCATACTCTTTAGCAGCTGATATTCCACATCGCTTTCAGCAGCTTTTTTGACAGAATTCCAGTCGAGGGTTATGACGTCATCACTCAGCGACGTGATCAGCGCTGCAACGCACGAACTTTCAACCTCCTCCCCCATCTCACTGTCACTCGCATTTATTGGGCTTCTGATTACTGGGTATCTTGAAAGAATATCGGCTGCTGAGTTTTTCTTCCCAGGAATGTATTTCACTGTGAAACTGTATTGTAATGTTTTTTCCTTTAATCGAAGCAAACGAGGATTTGCAATGTCTTTCAATTCTCTATCACCAAACACTTTGACCAGCGGACGGTGGTCAGTAACAAGGATAATATTAGGACATCCAGTAGGAAAAATCTAGCTTTCTGAAAGCACCATACCACGGCAGCAGCCTCTCCTTCAACGACTGCATAATTGACTTCTGCCGAGGTTAAATGTCTACTTCCACAGAGGGCAAGCTTCCATCCCCCTTTGCAACAAAATGGGACTTTATCCTCTTCGCAACTGCAATGTTGTTGTAACACCAGAAATCCCATCCCATCACGCGACCAGTCAGTGATTACCGCAGTTCGCCTAGATTTATCGTAATAGGCCAATCCATCCCCAATCAAATTGCATAAAACTTCTTTAGTCTTTTCGAATGCATTCTGTAACATTTCATCCCAGTATACCTTTCGACTGGTAGACTTTTTTAGGAGGTCTCGAAAGGGTTCCATTAGTTGAGAGGTGCCAATTGGTTTAACGAGGCCAAACCAAGACCTTATGTCAGTGATGGTTGGTTGATTTGGCATTGGGAAGCTCTTGATTGCAGACAACTTTTCCTCACCTGGCTTGAAATTGTCCCAACCTAATTCATAGCCTACAAGGTCTACCCTCGCGTTGGCAAAATTGAAATTTATCGGGATTGAGGGTAACTCCGTTCTCTTCACATACTTGTAAAAAACTTATCATGTGATAAAAACGCTCCTTCCACAGTATCATCATATAGGAGAACATCATCGACGCATTTAGATTTTTCTCGGAATGTCCGCTATTACATCATCAAAGCGCTTTGAGTATGCATCCGACGCAGAGACATGTCCCATTGGGGTCCTACAATACTGGTACCTACCCCATGGGGATATGAAGGTAGTCAGGTGCCGACTTTCCTCATCTAATTCCCCTTGATTGGAAACCCGAGAATAGGCATCTATTAACAGTTTTGTGTATGAACGCACAGGTACACTGGATGCCATGTGAACGGGGCAAAAGTGTGATGAGTTTCTCTTTTTGCAATTTTGTTTAGCTTTTTGGTAATCCACTGTTCTTCTTGGGTTTCCATTCCTTTTAGCTACTACTACCATTGGCGCACACCAATCGGTTGCAGTTCCTGTAGGAACGGGGCGGATTATTCCCAGTTTTACATCGTCGTCCAGCTGTTTTTTTACCTCTTGCTCCCAATGTTTGGGAATTGGAATTGGCGTATGGCATGCGTATGGGACTGCATCAGGGAGAAGGTGGATATGGTGTGGCTTTCCCTTCATTACCGGTAATGGATTCCGTTTAGTATTGAATACCGTACCAGAGAAACGCTCCAAAATCCACCTTTTGAGCTTAGGTACATTGGCCTCCTGAGGGGAGAACGGCAACTCTATGACGTCACGGGTGTTGCTCCCATCACTGGTGACGTCATTGGCATCTACACTATTGGGCCGTTTCCCTCCAATATTATTACTGATATTCGTCTACCTTAACATGATTGGGGAAAAGTTTGCATCCACTAATCCTAACCCTTAAACATCTATAGATAGGTATAGCCTAGAGACACCGCACACTACTAACACCTCTATGTTAGAGTCGTTATTTCTACCCAATGTTATTGTACAACGCACACTACCCAGTACTCTCATGGGTTTTTCGGCTGCATGATTAACCCTGGCGTTCGAACGATGCAACTGTTTCACGTTCAGTCCTAATTGATGAAAACCTTTTCCCCCATAATACAAACTTCAGCCCCAGTATCGGCAATAGCATCAATAAATGCTTCATACATTGGTATATCACGTCTCATTTTATGTTCAACTTTTATGCGCACATGCGGTAGCTTTCCCACCAATGCTGTCACCTGCTGGACCCCACACCACAGTGCTGCACTAATGTGCATGCCGTCACTGACATGGTGTCGTAATCATGGTCAACTTCAATGCCTGCTGCCTTGTTATTCGCACGTTTTTATCTGCAATATCTAGCTAAATGACCCTTTACACCACAGTTGTGGCAACACACTTCACTTGCATAGCAGGTAGATTTATTTTCCTCATGAATGCGTCCACAATTATCACATCTCTTACCTGACATGAGTAGCTTACTATCCTTTTGTCGACGAAAGTTCGATTTTACTGCCGCAACATCACTATGTTCTGTTTCATTATTATTATAGGGCATCAATTCTTTCCCCACCTTAGCAGTAATGAGTCTCTGGTTAATTTTGCTTGCCCCACTATCCCTTTCAGCTGCCTCATATATTTCACACTTCTGTAGTATTTTGTTTTGGCGACACATATTTTTCGTAGTCTTGGAGTATTTCTTGTTTCAATCCGCAGTTATTTAAACCACTGGCTAACCTGTGAGTCAGCATATAGTCACTCATGTCATTTTGGCACCGAGGGCAGCGGAAAGCACAATCTAAAGCCAATTCCTGACACCGATGTACATATGTCCTCGCGGGTTCCATAGGCCCTTGCTGTGCACTAAAAAATTTATCCCACAGAATTGCACGGTTCACAGACTTTTGAGTTACTTCTTGGACGGCATCCAATGCCTGATGTAGAGAAAGGGCTTTCCATTCATCGGACGTGTAACAAGCGTCCAATGCCCTTTGTAACTGATCATCGCAGTTACAAAACGAATGCTTAGCACAGCATCTTCAGTTGAAACCCGTGCCAATTTGGAACCAATCTGACATAGACCTACGCCACTTCCTAATTGCTCCTTGTGACATTTCGTACGAACATTTGTCGGGCATAATTGCTCTCATACCTGTGGGGGCACCACTGCTCTGTCGCTGCTGCAAGAAAAGGTTTGCCATGGCACTCAGAGCAGTGTTGCCAAAGCGCGGAGAAATGACCAAAAGTGCGGAGAGGATTCGAGGGGGAGGCATTGAATGCAGAGCTGAGGTCTGCACTCCTCACGTATGCGGCGCTGTAGGTCCGCATAGTATATATGCTTTTAAAACTTTTTTTCATTAATAAAAAATTATTGAAATTATATAATATTTTTGAAAATACTAATATTTTTGAAAAATTAACCATTTTCACTAGTCTCGAGTGTTCGTGAGCCAATTTCAGATACGATCATATACGATTTTCAATTAAGAACCGATTTTGTCAACAGCTGATGACGTAACCCAAGGCATTCATTCATTCTTCAATTTGCCTTTGTAATTATATATATAGGTTAGTAAAATTTGGTTAATTTGTGAAATCTTTGGGTGAAGACTGACTTAAATTAATGTAAACTTAGTCATGTGTAAAAAGTTTTTATTTATTTTTTTTGAGAAAACAACTGCAAATATGTATTAGGCAATTTCATTAGTTGAAGTGATTCAACTGATTATAACCGAATATGTTTCGATATCAGTATGCCACAAAGTGGTGTATTATAATCGTGGATTTTCTTTATATTAATGTAGCTTATCGATAAAAAAGGACCAATTATGATGTGCTCTTTTCCAATTTTTTGAAACTCATAGCCCTGAATAGGGCATTCGTTTGGCTTAGGATTGGCATATGTATACCATAAATCATGCCTAATATGCTGTCCATTCTCTTGGGGAAATATCTCATTTCAAAATATCCGGATCATAAAAGGTGGCATATAGACCTAGTACATGTTTCATATCGTTTGTGTCAGTTTACAATGTTTATGGCATTGATTTTAAGCCTAGACCTATGTTATATATTAGGTTGTTTATTATCATTAATATTTCAGCAAACGTTTGATTTAACATACAGCATATTACCTAAAGTGACAAATGTGGCTTAAAAAAGAAAAGAAAGAATAAACTACTTATGAATATCGAAGGATTGATGGAGCTTGTCAACTTACTCCTGTTGGGGAACGCAAAGAAATAAAAGAAATGAATTGTCCCCCCCCAAAACCAATCCGTTTGTTAGTAAAGAAATACATTTTAGTGCAGTTTTTTGTAACTTCCCACTTTTTGCTGAAAACTTTATGAATAAAGTTTACTTGCCCTTGTTCACTTTGTGGCCTAATTTACGCACCAAATCATATACAAACAATCATAAATATAAAACAGTAATCACAAACTCACACACATTACATATATATATATATATAATATATAGATACATATATATATATATATATATATATATACATATACATATTTTTCTATATAAATATATATATATATCTATATATATATATATATATATATATATATATAGATATATATATATATATATATATATATCGAATGTAATAGACCAGCTTCAAGACTGAACATTGTCCGCGTATCTCGTTCGATTCTAAATTTTACTATCATTAAAGTTACGTAATGTTTCTAAATATATGAAGCACCTGGAATTTCGGGACAGGGCAATTTCTAACTCTAAAAACAGGTTTAAATTAGTAAACAAACTCATATACTGGAAAAGATACGGTTAATATAATGTAACTATACTCTGTTTTTTTCCATCTGTCCATCCGCCTGTGGTGTTTTTGTATGGTAACACTGCGTCCCGGGCTTCAGATAGTTACATTCAGCTTACATTCAACGATTATAATAATATCCTATTTCGAATATTAACGGTGTAATTCGCATATAGTAAATTATTAAAACACTTTTCAGTTGCAAATGTACACCCAGATATCCTTTTATTTACCTAAAACTTACACACAGCGTAACTATTTAAAGCCCGGGACGCAGTGTTACCATACAAAAACACCACAGGCGGATGGACAGATAAAAAAAAAAACAGAGTATAGGATGACTATTTCGTCTAGTTAGTGTAGTAACATAACATTGCTTGGCAATTAACACTACACCTCCCGGTGCGGAGCTAATTTCTCGGGGACGTGCGGAGTCCGCGGCAACCCTGCTCAGAAGGTCGTCATTCCCACCATTGGTGCGGCTACGTGCAGCCCGTCGAATGGCCCCTCTTCTTGGTGTTGTTGAATATCTTGCACCCGACATCTTGAAGGCTTCCCAGGTCCTTATATCACTGCGCCATGTAAGCTTTTTGGGTATACTCAAACACGAGCAATATGCAATAGCTGTATTTTCACACAGTTCAATACATGATGAGCAGCAGTGCACGTGACAGTGTTGAGGCTACGCTTACCCAAGCGAGACTGCCACAGACTCAATTTCTCACATTTTGGCGGGAATACAAGTAACTTTCATATGCATCATATGGAAACATCCTTCATTAAGGCACTTATCAGAGTAAATCAAAGAAATGTAAAGGGAAACTTAGCTAAATTTTGTAGATACCCAGGGAGAGGCTAGTTGTAACGTAAACTATGACATCAGACGTAATACGCAGGGTTCCCAGTTGTGTGAATCACAAATATTCAACACTCTTTTAGAATGAGTATTAAAGGAAAGGCTAGGCAAATCACTGTTGAGAATGACGATAATATTGTGGTTTCTGTTGGTGATACCATGGTAATGATAAGAATTTGATATATATACAATATCATAGCAAGGGGATTTGGTAAATATACATATGGCAATATCACTATTTTCATTTTACAGTTTTATGTTGACTATAGGAATACATAGCAGTTATAACGCTATTTCTATTTACCTTTTGACTGCAGTTATACAAGATTTTTGGAATTGGTGAAATACAATCATATTGAAGCGAAAATACGATCATTTAGAGGCAGTTGGTATGATATTTTGCCCTAATGTACCTGGTAACCTTACATAATAGTAAACACCGCCAACAACAGGGCGAGAGCAGCCGATCGTCATTGGTCAAAGCTACTTCACCTATGATAAGCCCATCAAATTGTCCTCATGGCTTCAAGACCGCTTTCGTGTTGCGTGTTTTTTGCAGTATGCAACAGAGAAAGAATCCTATGCGTCATATGCTAATTGTTAACGGGTAAATGGTTAATAAGGCGATATATACAAACACCAAACAATTGAGACAAGAGAACAAAGGTGATCTTTATAGGGATTATACTAGAATGACGAGTATGGAAAAGAGATATACAAATATTTTTTATATCAAGGATATTTCTAACTTTTCAGACCAAGAATAAACAATGGCCGAATTTGCTTGACTAATAGATTATCTCACCGATTAGCCGCAACGACCATTTTTAACAACTTGCCTATTCTACTGACCTCCTTACACACACACACACACACACACACACATATATATATATACATATATATATATATATATATATATATATATATATATACATTATAAATTTCATTTATGTATTATGTATATATGCATTTATGTATGTACCATATCTGTCTATATATGTGTGTGTATACGGCATATGTATTTATATATGTTCTATCACCCTCTTCCCTGATGTCGAAGTACGAATAATGATAATAATGATGATGATTATAATATTAACAAGAATAATGATAATAACAGTAATGAACATTAATGTCATTATTATCATCATGATTAATAATATTATCAACACTATGCGGCCGTATGCATAGTATTGATAATATGCATTTTTATTCATTGGCTAAATACTGGTCTTTATCCACATAGGCCCTAAGACCGTTTGGCAAATTTCGCGGGTATCAGAACGATACTTCACGTATCCTTGAAACTGCAGGGTAACATTGGTTTTCACAGAGACTGTTTAAGACTTCGTGCATATTGTACTCTACTTGGGAGTTTGAATGTGTGAAACGATAAAAAAAAAATCCTTATACTACTGTTACTACCACTACCAACATCTGAGTCTTCATTCATAAAGTATATGGGCAGGGTATCTAGTAACGTATACGTCACTACAGTATCAATGAGTGGGAGGGTCATTAGTAATGACGTTATGCTAGCCTCTATGTACGAGCATGCTTGATTTAACTAAGTTTCCCTATAAATTCTTTGATTTACTCTGATAAGTGCTTTAATTATCAAAATTAGACATCACTGCATATTTTTGCCAATTAGGCTGTGGCTTCAAATAGCTATTTCCAAAATACGATCCATATCCGATGTTTTGGTGAGATTTTATCGACGAAAATCAATTAGACACGGCCCTGAAATGTACAGTAGACTACTATGTGTGTGCAAAAGAAGTGATAAGAAAACAGAGAAAGCGTTAAAAGGTAACAAGGAGAGAGAGAGAGAGAGAGAGAGAGAGAGTTGGAAGGAAATATATATTTCAACAGCCTTTCTCCTTAGGCGCATTTTATTCTTTCATTGTAAACTACATCATTTAGCGCCCTCTTTTCCCCCCTCAGAGGTACTTACCTCATGAATTTACCTCCGTCATTTTCATTTTCCGTCGCTGTGCGGGAATGTTAAAAAAGGACTAAGAGCTTGACAGCTTTAAAAAACTTCATTTATGAATCTCTCATGAAACATGTCATATGCCTTATAATCTTATCGCTTACTTGGGGAGTAAGTCTAAACTACTTTGTTGTTGTAATTCTTCCTCTTGTTAGGCGTTAGGGAAGGTCTATGAAAGAGCCTAAAAAGGCCTGAAAAAGGTATTTTACAAGATACAGGAATTTTAAGTAGGATATTTATGATTTAGTTATGAGAATGAAAATGTAAAAAATAAATAATGTGTAAGTTAAACAGTACAGCAAAATCATATCTAATAAAATATAGCGTATTCATTTTAATTTTCGTTAGTGAAACAAGGGTCTATTTGACCGTAGATTTTAGCGTGTTTCAATTTACGTTAAAAGTTAGGAATATAATGTTTACAACTTATGCGTGGGGGGGAAAATCGTGCATGCATCCCAAGTAAGCTGGAGGTTTGTATCACGCCTCACACTTATATACTATACACATCAGAGGGGAAAAATGACTAGAATGAAACTGTAACCTTGAAAATAGCGCTAGATGAAAATCACCTGCAATAATAAATTGCAGTGTAATCTGATGCTCTGAGATCTGGAACTATCAGCCTGGGAAAAATGCTAAAATTTTGGCCGTGAAGCTGAACCTTGACCTTGAGAAATATGTCAGTGAAAACAATTAGCAACAAGGCGTGATCCGACCTCCAGCTTACTTGGGACACGTGCAAGATTTTCCTCTCACGCACAAGTTGTGAACATTATGTTCATAACTTAACGTGAAGTGGTCCTCGTAATTAATGCTCATGCTGAGTACTACTCACACTAACAACAAAGATTAAATAAAAAGGACACAAATTAAATACGTTCATATATTCTCAGTTAGGAGGTGAAACACAGAATAACTGAACAGGAATATAGCCTAAATTCAGACACCAAATAAATTAAAATATGCTAAAATCCATGGTCATATAGAGCACTTTTTCACCAACGAAAATTAAAATAAATACGCTATATATTTCATAGAAATAATTTTTCTGTACTGTTTAACATGCACATGTTTTATTTTTTACATTTTCAATCCAGTTAGTAAATCCTAAATATCATATCCTAAAATTCCTGTATCTTTAACTCAACGCGAAACGCCTTTTTCAGACCTTTTTAGGCTCTTCCGTGGACTTTCCATAGCCCCCCAACAAGAGCAGCAACAAGAACAAGAACAACAACACAACAACGAAGCAGTTTGTAGACTTGCTCCCCGAGTAAGCGAAAATGCCACAAATTTGGCCGTTAAGTTGGACCTTGCCCTTGGGAAATATGTCAAGGTGAAAATAATGAGCAAAAATAAGCATCAGTCTGCAATGTATCTACCAACCAAGTTTCAGAAACATCAGAACAAAAAAGGGAGGAGTAATGATAATGACTATAATACTGACAATAACAACTCGGCCCAAAAAAGGTATATTTCAAAATGGTTGAAAAGTAGCCGTTGCAAATTATCTTATAGCATTTTAGCAGATTCCGATAATAGGCTTCTTTCATACGTTTCTGATTCATTAGAAGCGATAAAACATTCGCATTGAAGTTCTGCCGAAAGTTCATTTTGTGTGTTGAATATTGCCAAAAAGATCCGGGGCATCATAGAATGTCCCCCCCAAACCACCCTCTCTCTCTCTCTCTCTCTCTCTCTCTTTCTCTATAAAGGAATTTATCATTTTATAGGCTATGTATATCTGTATATTTGTATTATATACAAGCCTGATTTTTTAGCTGAGTTTGCGGTGTGCATACACATGAGAGAGAGAGAGAGAGAGACGAGAGAGAGGAGAGAGACGAGAGAGAGAGAGAGAGAGAGAGAGAGAGAGAAATCGTTCCACAGCGAAGGAAGAAAAGGTCGGAAATCGAACAGGTGGAGAAGAACGGTGACATTCATAGCTTAGAACCTCAGTTGTGGGATTTTTTCTTCTCCGAAGTTGTCAAGGCAAAAGTTTCTATAGTGTTATGGGATACCTGCGAAACTAACTTTTCCCATCAATAGTGAAAAAGAGTCGCAGTCTTAATTTGTTTCCTCGGCGGGTCAATAATTCCCAAGGCTTTATTTCAGTTTACTGTATTACTGATAATACGTAGTTGTAGAGGTTATTATTATTATTATTATTATTATTATTATTATTATTATTATTATTATTATTATTATTATTATCACAGAAAAAATAATAATAATAGATAATGGAGAAACAGATCCACAGTATTATGTACATATATTTAAAGCTAAATCTGTACAGAAAGCTTTCGGGAAAGTGTCCGATTCAATTCCCCGAGAGCTTTCTCTACAGATTTATCTTTAGATATATGAACATATACATAACTGCGGACTTTTTTCTCCATGTCAAGACTCATGCTGTTATGAGTATTTTCTAACAGTGGTAGTAGTAGTAGTAGTAGTAGTAGTAGTAGTAGTAGTAGCAGTTATAAAAAAACTTAGGTCATGATCACTGAATGTTACAGAACGAGACTACTTCATTCATCCTTATTTATTCCTCGTCTAAATGATGTTTCTCCCCTATTGTCTTGAAGAGTCTGACTATAAAATGAAACAAAACAGAATATTTAAATTGCTATACGACCCAGGAGCAATTTTACGTTGAAAGTGAGTTATGATTGAGACAAGGGAAACATTTTTTTTTTTTCAAAAACGTTAATGAAGATTTTTTGAATGAACGGCAGGCGTGAGTTTTTTTTTTATTTTTTTTTTTTTTTAATAAACAAAAAGTCTGCATAGAGTCGTCGGGTCAGGCAAAGCATTAAATTGATAAAAGGAAAAAGAACGTGACAGTAATCCCTTAGGGATGGCGGATTGGTCTTTGCAGGAGAGAGAGGGTTAACGGACAAAGTCAAGCTGAATAATCTCTGTACTTTCGCTTTTTTACAGCAAACAAACTGTCGTCCAAACACTGCCATCCGCGGAAAGGTATTTTTCCTCTGAACAGCAATTATAGAAACAATGGGAAGGCTCTGTTTTCCTAGGCACAGCTCGTAAAGGAAAGTATGGAGTGTGGAAATGCAACTATACCGCAATGGCCGCCTGACTTTTCCCTGTTTGATATTGATGGGGGTGGGGGGGGTGGCAGTCACCCCTGAAATCTTATGAAAATTTAGATTAGAACGAATGAAGAATTTTTCTTTCCCCATGTCGAGCTTCGAACTCACCCGTTTCTTGGAGAAAAATGCGTTTCAACTCCCGGACTCGCATCTACTTACTAAAGTTAATTGACACCTCAAAGGAAAGTTGACACCGAAAAGTATTTTCGAATGTCAATAATGAAATGAAAAACAATAAAATATATAGAAATCCTTTGGCAGTTTTATGGGTATTGTATGATGGTGCATAAATCAGTGTCCGTGCCCAGAACATGTGTGCAGTTCATCTAAAATAATTTATGAGACCATCTGAGCATGGAGCTTTCATTCTGGTACTCTGTTGGCAAAACTGAAGGCGCACTGTCTTCCACATGGAATAAATGACGCGTATGAGTTAGTGTAAACTTCAAAAGGCTGAAATGAGTCTAAGACAAGAATGTACCGGCTCTGAATAAAGATAATTTCAAGTACAAAAAATAAAGAAAATCAAATCATATCTTTCTTTATTTCACAGTCATTAATGGTCTTCGTGAATAAGAATTTTATTTATTGTAGTATAATTTTTTTCTTTAGTATTACAGAGGTTAAAGATAGTTAAGTATTCAAGCTGTGTCTTGAATCAATATTTTCTTCATGATGAATAAAACGATTCAGACAAGTCAGTCTGAAAGCAAGGAAAGAGGACAAGAAGTATAATGGAACTGACGAATGGAAGAAGTGCAAGTATTGTATTATTTTTCCGCTTCTCACATGTCTAAAGAATAACAATAAGAGGAAGAAGAAGAACCAATAATAATAATAATACAGGAATTGCTCTATATAATCTTTATCATATTTAGAGATGATACTGAAGGTCAAGCAGGGGTTTAACTAGGAAGAGCTTATCGTGTAAGAAGAACTCAGTGACTAAAAAAAAAGAATAAAAGAAAAAAAATTCATTGACTGCCAAAAGAACCCAGTGAGTAGAATGAGAGCAGACTGATTGTAAAAAGAACTCAGATATTATAAACAGAACCCAGCGGCTGTAAACAGAACTCATTGATAAGAAAAAGAAGAAAAAAAATTTTAGTGACTATCTAGACCACACAGCCACTTTCAAAAGAAATCTCTGACTATATAAAGAACTCAGTGACTGAAAAGGACTCGGGGACTCCAAAATTCCGGATAGAGCTTTTGTGTTTTTGGTGGTGATTCACTCAGGCATTTTACATCGTAAATCTTGCTTTTAGGAGAAATTGCAATTTCAGTCTCTTTTTTTTATCTTGATTTCGCATGACATTGAGGCACAATTGATTACATTGAAACACAAGACACAGTTTAAAACGGAAAACTAGTCCATAATTATTAGTAGTCAGTGCGAATGACGTCTAACAAGGAATAGCCACAGGCATATCTAGGTATCATCGCATCGTTGCGACTGCAAGATACCCAATTGCCACTGAAAAATATAGCAAAACTTGAACAAAAACTGTCGCTGCATAATGAAGCTAATTGAAAAAAAAAATTATAAAATTTTGGGGATGTGTCTGATAATGGAAACAATTCACATGAAATTTTCACAGCGCAACGAAAAATATCGTCCAAGATCCAGAATCGCATGTTAAATATTTAGAGGGATTTGAGTAAATGACGAGAATCCTAAATGGGCAGAGTTTTATTTATATTACATTATATGACGCAAATGTATAGACAAAATTTTTCGATTGACCATTAATTCAAATGTCATTGCGTAATCAAAGCTTGCACATTTTCCTGCCGAGAGCGACCAGATTTGCTGAACAGCAGCGCCAATATGCAGTCAATGTGCTATACTGTCTACTTCTCAGTTCCAGAAGTCTTTATTCCTCGCACTGTTGGGCTGTGGCACAGTCTTCCACAGGATGTTGGGCAATTAAACCACCAAAAGTTCAAGTGAAGACGCAATGCGTTACTATGCTAAAACAATTCATCTTGTATTTTATTTATTCATTTATATTTATATTCATTTATTTATCAGCTTATCAATCTAACCTTTTTTCTACTAACTGATCTCGTCTTTCTGAATTACCTATTATCATCTGTAACTTCTTTCAAATGAGCACCATGTTTTTTGGAAGATAGAATTTCAAGTCAATGATCCCTGTAGGCTTGTTCCATACGAATAAGGGATCTATCATTTTAATAATAATAATAATAATAATAATAATAATAATAATAATAATAATAATAATAATAATAATAATAATAATAATAATAATAATAATAATAATAATGTTTAATTTTTTTAGTCAAAATACACAGATTGGAAACGGGAATATCTAAGCATGTTAGAAATATATCAATACTACTCCTTGAGACCTGAAACTATTACAGAGGAACATGTTGAGATCATTAGATTAATTCTCGTTTGCCAGTTTTTCAGAACTGCATCAACAATAATCTTTGAATTTTTCAAAAATTCAGAATCTTCATCAGCTGATGTTGATCCATTAGGAAGCATTAGTGAAGTGACCGTCCAGATATAAAATGTTTGCTTGAAATTCATGAAGAGCAAAGATTTATGGTCGGAATGGCATTTGAGAGGGAAAAATAGGTATGTGACCTTGAAAAGTATAGGTCAAGGCTATCTATATTAGAATCCAGTGACGAGGTCAACCACCGCTCTTTCCAGTCCAATGAAATATTAGGATCTTTCCTAGAGAGTGACTCCCACCGAATTCGAGGTTCGTTATCTAGGACTCATATTTCTTGGGGGTCATTATCTTTATGATATTTACAGTCTTTCGTTTATGTTTTTTACGGTTACTCCCAAAGGGCTTGTACTAAACACCCCGCAAAGGTGGATACCGGGCTAAAGCCCGCTGGGTTGACGTGAAAGATCAAAATGTGTACCTAAAATAATATGGTAAAAGCATAATAGCAATATAAAAAAACAAAAACCTTTACCTTATGATAAAATGCTTAAACAAAATAATCCTATGATCTCTCGCAAGCAAAATAATTATTTTGTGTTTTACACGGACTAGAGCACGTTTTGATGCATTTCAAGATAAAAAGAATGTGATACGAACATGAGCACTCAACATACTGTACACCACCGGCGGGCGTTGCCTCGTAATTGCAGGTAGTTGCTAATTTTCTGTTAATTGGCTTGATTAACACTTGCTGATGACAGATTGAAAACATCCAATTAGCAATGACCGTGTAATAGCAAGTTGGCGTTGTTTGGCCTTGACCGCAGATTTTTCATAGATTGCACCGAGCTATTAAGTTAGCAAATACTACACTAGTTTTCCCCTGTCTTGTTGGATCATTATACTAGCAAAATGACGAGATCCTACAGATCACAAAGCGTCTATTTTTTTTTTCTTCTCCGATTACTCTATCGAAATGGCTCAAGGCACACGGGCCACCTTCCTGCCATCTCTTACATAAAACAAATACATCTTACGTCCGTTAGTCCGATTTCATTAGAAAAGGTTTCGTCGCTTGGAGACGTCCATTGCCTTTTAAAGGTGCATATTACAAGACGCGACCTCCCTTTTCCGATATTCCGCCGATAAAGCTTTTGTAAAGAAGGAAATGGGAAAGTAAGTGTAAGAGTGTTGCTATCATCTGGTTGTTTA
>NC_087213.1:37076335-37078835 GCF_015104395.2 Macrobrachium nipponense
ACGACGCTCCTGATTGGCTGTTGATAAGCCAATAACAGGGCTGGAAACTCTCAATCTCTCTCGAGAGTTCACATAGGCAGGATGTATGTTCCACCTCTCCCGAGGAATACTTTTGAAAGACGTATCTCTAAAGACAGGCGGAACATACATCCTGCCTATGTGAACTCTTGAGAGAGACTGAGAGTTTCCAGTCCTGTGATTGGTTTATCAACAGCCAATCAGGAGCGTCGTAAGGGACTCGCCTAGACACCAGATGCATGGTTGATGTGAATCTACTATAATATTAAACACGGCGAAACCGTGATTTGGTATTAGTCCGTCGGGGATCAAATTACCCTTTGGTGCATTTGATCCCCGAGGGGCTTGTAGGTACTAAATACATCGAAACACATTTGATCCCTGAGGGGCTAGTACTAAACACGAAGAGACAATGTAGATGAATCACTGCTTCGCCGTGTTTAGTGTTAGCCCCTCAGGGACCAAATGTCCCTAAGTGAATTGGTGACTTCACGAATTCACTGAAAATTTCAGAGATTTCGTGACCCTTGTTTCCTATACTCTGTTTTTTTCCATCTGTCCATCCGGCTGTGGTGTTTGCGTATGGTAACACTGCGTCCCGAGCTTTAGATAGTTACATTCAGCTTACATTCAACAATAATAATATCCTATTTCGAATATTAACGGTGTAATTCGCATACAGTAAATTATTAAAACACTTTTCAGTTGCAAATGTACACCCAGATATCCTTTTATTTACCTAAAACTTACACATAGCGTAACTATTTAAACGCCGGGACGCAGTGTTACCATACAAAAACACCACAGGCGGATGGACAGATGAAAAAAAAAACAGAGTATAGTCTTAGTGTAACATGTAGGTACACGTGCAGTTCTATGCATCCAGCATAATATAGGCAAAGTTGTGACCTCGAGCTCAGAAAAATAAAGAACATATTAGTATAGTGAGGAAAAGTTATGGCGGCATTCTGTGGCTATGTGTAGCTAACATGAGGGCGAGGAAGACATGTTTCATATTTGATGAGGTCTGGAAGATCACTTCTCAAGTTGTCAGTTATCAGTGAAGGGACAAGTCTGTAGAAATTCAAAACTAAATGACATGCTGTGACATAGACAATGTAATAATATACATATGTATACAATCGAGTTTGTTTTAATCCTTCAGTGCTGCAAATTTGACTGCAAAATACGCTCACGTAATTTTGAAATAATGATGTTCAGACAGCCAAATACAGAACAAATGGCGTTCTGTATTGGTTCAATGCAGAACGCAACATGTCACTCTCCAATTCAAAATGGATCTTTATTTTACAGAACACAGTGTCAACCCTAACTATATAGGCTATCTCCACTACTGCCACCGCTAGCGCTCCCACCACTGTCAATTGCTAAAACTGACGGCACTGATGATGTTTGGATAAAAAGGTGAAATTAGCTGCACTTTGCTCGAGAGTCATTAAGTCAGGAAACTCTGGGTAGGAAATTGGAATTTTAGATGAGAAATAACTAGATCACGCATTAACGTAAGATTTACCGTTCAGCAGTTTATCACGTCTTTTCAGGAAGACAACATTAATATAACTGAAGCTGTTATTGTATTATATGATTCATATTACTGCATTATAGTACTTCTACGTTAACGCATCCCGAGGCCAACACGTTTTTCATAGACATTTCTATATTATCACATTATTAACCCTTCTCAATTTCTTTGCTGCGTCCCTTCGCCCCATGGTTGCAACCTCTGTCATTTCTTTTACTGTACCCCCGTTTATATTCTCTTTCTTCCATCTGCCTTTCCACCTTCTGTAAAAATTGTTTCATAATGCAACTGCGAGGTGTTTTTCCTGTTACACATTTCAAACCTTCTTACTGTCAATTTCCGTTTCAGCGCTAACTGGTCATTTAGCCTATGGCCAAAATCCTACATTTTATCTTGCTATCTTATCAATTTCAGCCACTATTTTTTCTTAATTACTAAACAGTACATATACTGTATCATATCTCACCACATATCTCTATTGTTTCGTCTCATTTATTTTCCCTTTGCATCATTTCATTTCTACTGTACACATAACCACGCTATCATGACACCTCGTCATGATGGCATCCTTCTGCCTCTGTTGTTGCCGGAGCGTCTTCGGGAATTAAAAAGGATCGTCGATGTTCCAGTGGGCCATTCGTTGGGATTGCAGCAAATTTGTCATTGGGGATTTTATGTAAATGGTCTCACTAACCGGCTCGATTCTCGTGATTCGAGCCCTTCTGCGTCTTCATTTCGGTCTTCTTTTGTTTTTCGTTTTCTGTAAAAGAAACCTATTGAGGCGGCTTTGTCTGTCCGTCCGCACTTTTTCTGTCCGCCCTCAGATCTTAAAACCTACTGAGGTTAGATGGTATGCTGATCATCCACTCTCCAATCATCGCGCGTACCAAATTGCAGCCCTCTAGCCTCAGTAGTTTTTATTTTCTATAAGTTTAGAGT
>NC_087213.1:37081335-37093835 GCF_015104395.2 Macrobrachium nipponense
CATGCAACTGTACCCATTTGCATTACAACTTAATCGAAAAACCACTCTCAGGCTTTTAGACTTCACCCTTTCCAACAGACCATAGATTTACACCCGATGACTTCAAACCTGGTGCTTCTCAAAACATAGTCTCTTTATATCTAAAGAAAAAAAAATAGAGGAAAAATGCCCCCGAAGTTTCTTCGTCTCAGTCTAGTTTACTGCACAGCGTATAATGCTGTCTGAAACTCTCAACCAAGGCCATTAAAACTCCCAGCCGTGGCCCATTGGTGGCCTGTGTTGTTGGTATTTATATCGGTACTAGACGCACAAGCATGGGTGACTTTAACCATAAAGAAAACAAAAACTACTGATGCTAAAGGGCTGCAATCTGGTATGCTTGATGATTGGAGGGTGGATGATCAACATGCCGATTTGCAGCCCTCTACCCGCAGTAGTTTTCAAGGTCTGACTCATCTATTCTTTTTATGGCACTTTACATGATTCATTGTGTTTAGTACTTTGGTTCTTACTTTCTTTCCTCGTTTCACTATTTATATGCATTTTAACTGAACCTGACAATTTATAACAGAATTGCTCAGTATCTTTTAGATACTGTTTCTTTTCGTTTTGTGTGCATTCTGGCTCGCGACATTTTGAGAATAGTTACGTATGGATATAATGAGTAAGATTATAACCTCTTGAATCATCAGTTTTCATAAAAGAAAAACCAATATGATCTGTGAAAGTAAACACTACCAACAAATGGTAATTTGCAAGAAAAGAAATGTCTGAAGGCAGCCAAGTTAAAATTAGAGAAAAAAAAAAGCGAAAAGCGAAAGAAGGACTTATTATGACGTCCTCCCTCATGCATGGAATTACCGTTTCTCATAATGGAATGACGTGGAATGGCCTCTTATCTGGCTAAACTTGCTCAAGAAATACCTGTGCGCTATGAACGTCAACCGAGGGAATCTTTATCATTTGGCAAATGTCCCACTAATGTCGTTCGAGTGGCTTCTTTGCTATTATCTCTGCTGAATGAGAACGAGAATCTCTTCGAAAATTATTTGTTTTCTACGGCCGGCGTGATAGATAGGAGCCTTCCTACTTTGATTTAGTTTATTAACCATTTAAAAACAAATGTTACAGTATGTGATGCTTATCTCGATGTGCATCGCAAAGGTGTAGCAGCTCCTGGATTAAATCTTTTATCGCCTCCAGCGGAAATTGTTATAGACGAATTTCATTCGCTCTAATCCGTTAGCAATTCATGAACAGCTTTTTTTCGTTAAAATAAAACGATTTTCTTTTTTTTAATGATGCTCGTACCGTCTGCTTTCATAAGTCTGATTTTGTGAGCTCTCATAACTAAATGAACGCGAGGTTGCTAATATCTGTAGACCTCACGTGAACTTAATTAGGGACACTAATTGACATCTTTCCTTGGGACTAAAGGCTCAGTTTCATAAGTGTGGAATATAGCTCTTTTCCATTCCATGTTCCTTCAAAGATGACAATAGTGCGAAATGAGGTGTAGCATTATACATGAAGGAACATCAGAATGTAAACATTAATGTTGTTTTTAACGGCAAAATATTCCGCATGCATGAATCAAAATATGTATACTTACAAAACACATGCATGTATAGATGCGAATTGGTAAATATCAAAGTAAGGAGGACTTAGGTACTATTCCATTCCTTTCTGATCCTGTCCACTAGTTACAAACTTTTTTAACTGATGGATTTTCTTTTTCTTTCTTCTTTTTTTTTGGTTTCTCTTAAGAAAATAATGACCGCCTTAACAAAAACTCCCGCGATCTGTAAAAATTCGAACAATATTGACCATTCTTGACTTTAAAAAATTATTCTCTCTCTCTCTCTCTCTCTCTCCTCTCTCTCTCTCTCTCTCTCTCTCTCTTGTCTCGAGTAAAAATAAAGACGATATATCATTGAGGCTAGTGGAATGTGCTGAAACATATCACAAAAATAAATTTTTATGTATGATAGAGAAAAATATTGAGTTAAAGATCTTCTTTGGGTAATATCATATTTAACAAGTAAAACCAGAGAGAGAGAGAGAGAGAAAAGCAGGTTCCGTTGAAAACCCATTGTGGCCCTGTTGACCTAAGCAAGGGCTAGTAAATTATCCACGAATGCTAATGGAAAATGTTTCGTATAGTATTGTCAGTGACTGGATGGGTGACCACCAGGAAATATCAAGGCGCTTCCACCACAGATGCCACTTGAATATCCGTGATAAGATGTTTTGATACCACTCACTTCCACAAGGAAATATATATATATATATATATATATATATATATATATATATATATATATATATATAGATATATATATATACACACACACACACACACACACACATATATATATATATATATATATATATATATATATATATATATATATATATATATATATATATATGTGTGTGTGTATACATACATCATCTTTTTCTTCTCCGTACGACTTTAATAATCCCCTCTTCCCGCGGGGTCGGCAGCTCGAGTCTTCCCCCGCCACAGAAATCTGTTTTGGGTACCAGAATGTTCCACGCCCAGCGATTTTATGTCCTTATACAACGTCACGCCGCCTAATTCTCTGCCTACCTCTGCGTCTTCTACCCAACACCGCCATATCCTGCGCTTTCTGAACCAAGGCATTCCTTATCTCTGCGAACCACATGACCGTACTATCCCATCCTGCTTTCCTTGCTGTAGCTGTTATTTTCCAACACCCGCTGTTTTTCTTACATACATAACCATACATATATATTAATATATATATATAATATAATATATAATATATATATATAAATAAAGACAAAATCCACAAGGAAAGTGAAATAAAGGAGTACTGCTGCGAGGCCTTGCGACTTCTCGTCCTTTACTTAGCTGCTTAGTAAAGGACGAGAAGGCAAAAGGGCCTCGCAGCGGTACCCCATTGTTTCACTTTCCTTCGTGGATTTTGTCTTTATTTATATATAATCATCACGTCCCAATATATATATATATATATATATATATATATATATATATATATATATGCACATATATGTATATATATGTACATATATACACACACACACACACACACACACTATATATATATATATGCACATATATGTATATATATGTACATATATATACACACACACACACATATATATATATATATATATATATATATATATATATATATATATACACCGTATGTATGTATATATTAACCATGTACTAAGCTTGTTTTAGTAAAACTCTTGTTACTCATGTTCTTAAAAGTATAAAAGTAATGTCCATTCATGTCCATAGGTTCGAGATATCGGGAGAAAAAATGACCAGTGTTCCATATATTACTCCTATATGGATGCAACAAAAATAGGAACTATGTAAAAGTATTAAAATCTGATTGATTAATTGTCATTTAATGACTTACTGCACACCCTTTGCGGTGGTGGAGATAGAAGATTCTTAAGGGATGAGGTTACTTGCCTCACGCCTTCTACCGCTGTTGTTCAAAGGCCCAAACGTCGAAGGCTTCTGACCTTTCCTTGCAAGTACGTAACAAACCAAAAATTGTTTCTCTCTGGTCGAACAATCTGCGGTAAATACCATCTTCTAACCCAAAGCCTCTGTACTGTGAAATGAGTGAATTACTCAAATTTACAGCATTTCTGTAAAAATTTCACATTTTCGTTCCTACCCCGAGAAAAAAGAAAAAAGAAAAACATTCAATCTAGCTTATTAAAGCAGACACTGTGTTATATTATAAAGGCAATTTATCCTTAATATATGTTTTTCTGGAGGCGATGTGACGGGAAGTCAGGGGCCTGGGATCTTTATTTTAATGCAATTCGAAAGGTATTTTCTTTATCTGTTTTGCCAGTATCGCTGACTGCATCAGTCTAAAAAATAAGTCATCTCAAAACGAGCAGATCTGAATTCAGAGACTGTTAAGTCTTTGCTACCAAGAAAAACTGACAGGAAACTGTTAAGAAAGAACAGCATATAACACTGAGTTCTGTTTCCGTGGATTTCACCTATAGTTATATAAATGTAAAAGAAAAAATGGGGGTGGTAGGGGGAGGGGTAATTGCAGAACATGGCGAAAGCACCCAATAGAAGGGCTACTTCTGACTATACTCTGTTTTTTCCATCTGTCCATCCGCCTGTGGTGTTTTCGCATGGTAACACTGCGTCCCTGCCTTTAAATAGTTACTCTATGTGTAAGTTTTAGGTAAATAAAAGGATATCTGGATGTACATTTGCAACTGAAAAGTGTTTTAATAATTTACTGTATGCGAATTACACCGTTAATAATCGAAATAGGATATTATTATTATTGTTGAATGTAAGCTGAATGTAACTATCTAAAGCCAGGGACGCAGTGTTACCATACGCAAACACCACAGGCGGGTGGACAGATGAAAAAAAGACGTCCTGCGCTGTGTGAGTATGACGCGTTGAAGCGTAAAGTTAGATTTCGGTTATTGACCTTCCTTGCGTGGAAGCAGTTAATTACTTCAACAAACGGTTCCTGCAATGTCTGAATATGACCTTACCTTAGGATTAAGATTTACGGATTGACAGAAATATTAAGGCAACAGAGACCTTGATGTCATATTTTGCTAGAACAGCCACAAACAGCTTTATATTCCAGTTTCGCTTACTGCGTTAATAAGTCAAAGCAATGAAAAGATGGTGGAATGTAGCACTGTAAATCTAAAGAGTACATAAAACTGTTGGAACGAAAAACAGTACCTTACTGCAGAAAGAAAATAGCATTGTACTGGTCATGATACTGAAGTAAAAAGATATGTGCATTATATATATATATATATATATATATATATATATATATTATTTAAATATACATACATGTGGTGCAGTTATGTGTGTGTGTGTGTGTGTGTGTGTGGGTTTTAACATGTCATAAAAGAAGCGAAAGAAAATCGGCTGATTGAAAGCGTGATAATTATGTTAAACGTGCAGTCGTGACATTTGAGATCAAAAGCCATTTTAAATTTACTAATGAATAGCTTAAGCCTTAATGACTGACGATTATTTATGCCCTCTTATTGGGTGTCCTTCCAATTTCATCGCGATGATTGAAAATATCGAGGTGTACCGATTCATAAAGTTGGGAGCGCGCCTCTCCTGGAAACTGAGCCCATTTTCTTTCTCTCTCTCTCTCTCTCTCTCTATCTCTCTCTCTCTCTCGTCTCTCTCTCTCTCTCTCTCTATCTCTCTCTCTCTTTTCTATTCTGATTATGATGATATCATTGGTGATGATTTGAGTCGGTGGCGCCGGATTTTTGAAACGACGAACCCTTCGGGTTGACTGTTTTGAAATGATCTGGTGTCCTTCGTCAGGTGATCGGAAATCAGGACATTTTAGGGCATCGGATGAAGAAAAGTAGAGGGAGAGCGCGGATACGAGTCTCATCGCACATTATCCCTTGAGTTTGCTGATCAGTTCCCGTAGGGGAAAGTGCCGTCGGTGCTTCTCAGGTTGTGCACTGTAGGCATTACTTAAGGTTCTTTGCAGCGTCCCTTCGGCCGTTACCTGCAACTCCCTTTATTCCTTTTCCTGTACCTTCGTTCATATTCTCTTCCATTCAGACCACCTTATCCGAAGTGCATTTGTGCCAGATGTTCCTCCGGTTACTCGTTGGACGAGTCGGTTACGTGCTCGACTACGGATCTCATCAGGGTCCGGGTTCGATCCCTCGCTCTGCCAATAAGAAATCAGAGGAATTTATTTCTGGTGAGAGAAATTCATTTTTATCACCCGTTGCTAAGTAACCAAATGGTTCCTAGCCACGTAAAAATATCAAATCCTTCGGGCCAGGCCTAGAGAGCTGTCAATGAGCTCAGTGGTCTGGTAAAACTAAGATATACTTAACTCTTTCTCCTGTTACAGATTTCAGACCTTTTTACTGTCAATTTCCGTTTCAGCGCTGAATGGCACCATAGGTCCCAGCGCTTGGCCTTCGGCCTAAATTGTACATCCTGTTCTGTCGTGTGAGGTGTGGAAACATCCCACCCAGAATTAAGATTTAAGAGGTATGAATAAAACAGCATTCCACTTCGTAATCAACTCTCATATGAGAGAGAGCCCACCTCCTTGAATCTGAAAACAAAACAATTGCAGATAATTTGAGCTTATTCGATCAGAGAGATCCGCCAGCATTTGAGAAACTAAAGTGTGTTGCAGCCCGAAAAGATTTTTGTTGACCGGGCTTGCGAGAACATGGTCAGAATAAGAGCGAGGATGTTATCGTCGGAATGATCGGACATTTCTTACTACCATCGCCATCTTAACATTTAACCCTCTTTTCGTTATTATCTATGTTAGTTATCTATCTTCTCTCGTACCAGTTCATTGTTTTTGCTGTTCAATCCTTATTTTGTTTTCTTTTTCTGCTTCGTTTTTGCCTCTGGCCTCGATTGATCTGCTAAAGGAAATATTTACGGCTCTTTGATTGCATCTTCATTTCTGGTTCGGGGTGACATAATTATAGTCAAAGCTCGGCCATTGCTAGTGAATGGCTGTTTTACAGGCTACTCGGTTTGTTATGCAGTTTACATTGACAACACTATGACTCACATTCACTTCCTATGTTGCGATGAACTTGCAGTAAAGTAAATGAGCGGTCATTTACCTCATTTATCTTCTAGGTGCCGAGAGTTTTGTAACCCTTGTGATGAAGATTTTGAAACTTGCTATATTACACTGATAAGAAAATTTCACTTTTCATGTACTTGGTCCTTCACCTCTTCAAATCAGCCAGGCCCTCACTCCATCTGTCAGTTAATCACTTTATTTTCCTTTACCCTTTGTTCCCAGCACACCATATCCTTCATTTTTCCTCGTTATCATCTCCCATTTTTGTATAGGTCTACGCTGCATATAACAATAGATAGCGTTCACTTTTTCTCTTATGCACCTTCAGCAACAATACTTTCATTGCGAAGAGCGAAATTCATTCAACAGTCATCCCTTATATTTAAAATCTCCCCTCTTTTGTCTGTAAATCCTCTTCGTCTAAAACCTCATCCTCCATCCAGCTTCCACCCTCCGCCTCCTTCTGTATCCGATATTCATCTGTAACTTTTCTTAAATGCCAGCATCAGCTCATCTTTTTTTTTTTTTTTTTTTTTTTAGTTTTCGGTAAAAGAAAACTATTGAGATGGCTTTGTCTGTCCGTCCGCACTTTTTCTGTCCGCCCTCAGATCTTAAAAACTACTGAGGCTAGAGGGCTGCAAATTGGCGTATTAACCATCCACCATCCAATCATCAAACATATCAAATTGTAGCCCTCAAGCCTCAGTAGTTTTTAAAATTTTATTTAAGGTTGGTGTTAGCCTGACAATACTATAGGAAAGGCCACCACCGGGCCGTGGCTGAAAGCTTCATGGGCCGCGGCTCACACAACATTATACGCTGTACAGAAAACTTGATTGCGACGAAGAAACTTCAGTGCATGTTTTACTTGTTTATTCTTGGGACTAACATTCTTCACACTACTGCACTGGATCGCGTAGACTTGTCATAATCCTCTTCTTTCTATTATCTAATTTCAGTCACATCTTCCAAATTATTTCTATCTCTACCGCTGGTCGCTGTCATTTGCCATTATCATTAACTACTAATATATCGTCTACGAACAACATCAGAGTTTTCAGGTGCCCTTTTCTTTATCATTCCACCCATAAAGTTATGAAACATTGGATGTAAACAAAACCCTACTTCTGACCTGATTTTACACCAAATCCCTCAGTGCCATGTATTTTAGTGCGAAAATTTGAAATCCTTCTCTAATACCCATCAGTTGTATTTTGAAAATGACGCATTTAAGTTTATGAAAATGATTCTTTTATCGAACGCATGATCTACCCTACAAATTCACTCCTTTAAAAAACACAATTCGTCTCCATGAATTCCCTCCGTCTTCCGTGACACTTTCTGAGAACAAACGTCCTTATTTCTTCCCATGTATTCTGAAAAAAATATTATACGCTAACAATTTTTACACTTTGCCTCAGGCCATTTTCAGTCGACTTAAAATAACAATAGCTATTATAATTATTCATATTTATTCTTTAGAATTCTTTTCCTTTACAGAAGAGAGTCTATCAATTTTAATGATCTAGTCAGTTGTTGTTAACTGAACAGAGCTTCTTGGTACAACATTGTGACTTTTTTGTTGCTTTGTATCCTCAGTAATCGGGAAAACATTTTCTTGAAATATATTCTTGGGTATTAATTTAATGAACCCTTCTTTTCAACGACGTAAAACTATATTTCTTATAAAACTGTAGACCCTTCATCCTGTGGTCATTAACCTATTTTCTTTCCACTATCTTACTTCGTTTTAGTGTTTTTCTTCACAGAAACTCTTACCTGTCAGTCCTGACAAGGAAGTTACGTTTTTGTTCCGTTTAATTGATTTTTCTGTTGGCAACAATACCCCCCCCAAAAAAAAACTGTGAGTGAAAGAACACGAAAATTTTACCAAAGTATTTGGGGGGAGGGGTGGGGTGGGGTCAGAAATGCTCAGCCCCTTAGCGGAGCTTTTTTTAGTCTCTTAACGTTCTTGTTTTCTGTGCGAAAATAATTGTTGCTGTAATTATTCTTTCTCTTTAACTTCTCTTCATTTCTTGCATTCTTTTTCACCAGCAGCATTCTCAGTTTCCTTTCTCGTCACATTTTTTCAAAAGATGTGTTGAAGTGATTTAATTAGAGAGCAAAATCGGGTTAATGCCTCCAAAGCTTAAATGGGATTCGTGGAGAACTTTCTTCTCACCTTCGTTGTGTACCAGGTTCTCTTTGTTCTTCTACTTACAAATTAGATTCAGATATTTTCTGTCGTTTCTTTGAATCATCTTGCTGCAGGCTGAGTTATTGTCAAGCTCATTGTCCCTGGACAGTTTTTTTGTTCTTATTTTTTTCGCTCTTATTTAGTTGGTTTTGTTTCAGTATTTGAAGAATAATTAAGAGCATGTTTCATTAATTAGGATTCCTGTTCATTGTTAGGGAAACTGTGAACATATCTTCAGTGAAGTCCAGTGATGAAGGTCATAGCGAGCATAATAATACACGAGTAACTATTAAAGATATTTGTTTGTTGCAAATTTACAAATTCAAGAGGTTTTACACAGGAACAAGCTTGGTTTCATTGTTTGCGCCCAGGAGCATGCTTGGGTTATGGGTGACTGATCGGTATGACATGGCTCTGAAATTCTCTTAGTCTTCGCTTATCTACAGTTGAGTAAGGAACTGACTCACATCTCAGGTAATTTGCTGGATCTGCTAACATCGAATATTTTCCCCAATGATAAGGCCAACGCTAGTGGCACCTGTGAACACTGTGATAAAAGGACTGACTCCTCAGGGAATCAGTACATTCCAAGTACAATTACTAAAAACCTGTACGGCTATCAATAGAATACCTATGATTCATGTTCAACTTCAGACGTGAAAATGGAATCGGACTACACCAGAAGTTTTGATTTGCTATGGTGAAATATCGAAATTGGAACAAATCATCAATTCCGTATACTTTATCAGTTTTTGTGAACGGAGGTTCACCATATGATCTACTGGAATATTTCCAAAAGTTGCCATGAAGGAAACACAAATGGGAAATTGGCTTAGGGACATTCTTGGCGTACCTAGACTGAATCCATACTGCTGGATCGAAGCATTTTACCCATACAATACAAACCACCGATGGAAGACTGATAGCCAACCCTGGGAAAAACTTAACTTCTTCACTTGGCTATTGAAATCATTATTATAAAAAGGCAAAGCAGCATCATCAGCGACCCCAGTAAGGGGTGTAGTGCCTACACTGCACCTCTTGCGGTGCAATGTAGGCGTTACTTAAAGTTCTTTGCAGCGTCCCTTCGGCCCCTAGCTGCAACCACTTTCATTCTTTTTGCTGTAACTCCGTGCATATGCTCTTTCTTCCATCTTACTGTCCACCCTTTTCTAACAATTGTTTCATAGTGCAACTGCGAGGTTTTCATCCTGTAACGCCTTTCAACCCTTTTACTGTCAGTTTCCGTTTCAGCGCTGAATGGCCTTAGTTGCCCCAGTGCCTGGCATAATGCCAAAAATCTATATAAATCAAATCAAAATCATCAGCGACAATATTTGTTACAACTGTAATAAATACTAGAAGCATTATTATTGTATGCTATGCGCTCAAATTCTTTTGAAATCGTTTAGGAAGGACTTAAACTGTCTCACCATTCTTCTTCAATACTCAGACTAGTTAGGAGGAAATGGAGACGGAATTAATTTGTAATTCAGATTCCATACCGATAAAAACTTACGAATAAATGGACACACACAAACACACACACTTGTAAATATGGATGTGATATATATATATATATATATATATATATATATATATATATATATATATATATATATATATATTATGTATGTATGTTTACCTGACCAGTTTCGATTTTATTTCCAATCCATTGGCTTGGAAATAAAGTCGATACCGGTCTTATATATACGTACATATATGTATGTGTTTGTGTGTGTGCGAAAGTGTCCATTTATTCATAATAGTTTTTATCGGTATGGAAGTTGAATTTCAAATAAGTGCCTCCTACCTTTCCTCCTAGATAATCTGAGTATTTCAGAAGACTGGTGAAAAAGTTGAAGTTGTTTCTAAACGATTTCAAAAGAACTTGAGAAAATAGCATAGGACAATAATAATGCTTCTAGTAATAATTACAGTTGTAACATATATTGTCGCTAATGATGCTGCTTTGCCTTTTTATATATTGCTTATACATCGATTTAGCATTTTGTGATTTTTACTTGCTTTTAATCTAATGATTTGTTAAATAGTAAGCTACTTTTGCTGCAGTCTTAAAACGTAAGGTCAATTTTTTCACTTATTTTTCAAAAGCATAGTTATATATTTATTACAGAACTGTACCGAAGGCCAGTAAATGCTAAATATTAACCTTTTAACCATTAGTGATTATAACAGTAGATTCTTACTTCGATTTATGCATTTTCATCTTACCTAATAATACGCGAGTTAGTTACTTAAACAACTCTGAACTTTCATTTCTGACGCGTCGAGAGGTCTTCTAAGAATGATACATAAATTCATTTTGCAGGCATACTCTATTCAGTCTTATTCTTTTGATATTTCATTCATTCTCGGTCCCTGCAGGAGAGTTGGAAAGAAATAAAAAAGTAGAAAATGCTGTATGAAACTCTCAGCAACGAACCATGAAGGTATCAGCCGCGGCCATGAAAATTGCAGCCAAGGGCTTGTGGTGGCTTGTGAGTTGGCACCTATAGCGGTGCGAGACGCACGATCATGGGTAAATTTAACCATAAGTAAAATAAAAAGTACCGAGACTAGAGGCCTGCAATTTGGTATGTTTGATGATTGGAGGGCGGATGATTAACATATCAATATGCAGCCCTCTAGCCTCTGTAGTTTTTAAGATCTGCGTACGGACGGACAGACAAAGGCATCGCATTAGTTTCCTTATACAGAAAACAAAAAATGAAACATAAACCTGAAAGATACTGTATCAACTTAGAGCCCTTTTTTTTCTGGACTATCTTACAAGGCGAATAACGATCATTGACGATAAGAACAGGAAAAAACGGGACGTCACAAATTTCCTGCAAGCCCAGCTCCCCTGCATCCAGAACTACCGTTCAACTGTAAAAGCAGAAATCTTGTTTTGTGACCGATAGTAGGCTTGGCTCGTGACTTGACGATGGTGAGGAATTATTCCTCTGATATGCCATTACTTTCTGCTTTAGAGGAATCCGTGTCCTGACTGGTTAATATGAGAATTCATTTTTTCGCATTGTTGAAAAACCGCTGATTCCGCAGTTCTTTAAAATAAAAAAGTCCTGCAAGATATACGTGCTGTGAAACAGCTGACGCTGCAGAATTCGTTTGCACAGCGTTTCATTCTTAACTCTGCTGTTAAAGCGACTGTTTTTTTTCTTTTATCCTTTATCTGGAGACGTCCACTCCCATTCTCTCTCTCTCTCTCTCTCTCTCTCTCGCTCTCATATATATATATATACTATATATACCTTTATATATATAGATAATAATAATAATATATATAATATAATGAGAGAGAAGAGAGAGAGAGAAATGGGAGTGGACGTCTCCAGATAAAGGATAAAAGAAAAATAAACAGTCGCTTCAACAGAAGAGTTAAGAATGAAACGCCTGTGCAAACGAATTCTGCTGCGTCAGCTGTTTCACAGCACGTATAATCCACACACGTATATATATACATGTATACATATATACATATATATATATACTATATATATATATATATATATATATATATTGTGTGTGTGTGTGTGTGTGTAAGATCATAAGTATTGAAAACAGGGGCAGGCAGAAAGTTCCAAAGTTTTTTTTTAGGTGTAATAACGAAACAGCTGTTGAGCAGTGCAATCCGAAGACTGCAA
>NC_087213.1:37098835-37101335 GCF_015104395.2 Macrobrachium nipponense
AAATTGCGAAAGAATGCAGCGACAAGAATTGTGTTCCATTGTTTAGGAAATCGTGAATAAAAACAGCAGGATGTGCGGTGGAAGAAAACAGTCCCACTCTGTGATGGTCAACAAATAGTTTGGAAGAAAGGGAAGTTGATGACCGACATGGAGGCGATTTACCGGAATGATGAGAGCCATGGTCCCCGTCATCGGCAGATGCTTCCAATCCTCTACAACCTTTGTTGTATAAAAGAAGTTTTCTAAGTTAGTCTTTATGGAAAGCGCTTTGTTCGAACATGTAGATCGAAATCCTCTCTACGAGTGATCCATTCTCCTTACGTTAAAAAGCCTACCTAGCGGGGATTTGGATGCTGATGTTCATAAGCTTAAGAAAGTCTGTGGTGCGTGATTCTTTGCCATATTTTTTCGTTCTTGTTTATATATATAGATATTATATATATATATATATATATATATATATATATATAATATATGTATACAAACACACACACACACACACACGCATATATATATATATATATATATATATAATAATGATATATATATATATATATATAATATATAGTTTACATAGAATAGGTATATGTATCATATATAAAACCAGCATCTGAAATATGAATAAGACCGAAAAAATATTGCTAAGATTACATATCTATATATGTATTTATAAATATATGTATATAATAATTTTGACGTCCACAAAGCATCTTCTTAAGGTACGAGTCGAGTCTCATACCAGGGTTAGCCACAGAACGGGATGTCGCCTGTTCAACCCAAATGCTTCTAATATAAGAAATCATTCTTTAAAATGTAAAACTAACATCGAATACAAAAATCATTCTGTAATTGGACAGGTCAACAACTCTAAAGATCTATTTATTTTAGAGACATTGAAAATTACATACCTTGTTACTGTTTTCAATAACCAGTCCTCAGCAGTTCACCTTTTGTTTAATCTTGACTTTGTTGTTGTTCTCAACATCTGTTATTGTTTACTTTTCGTTTCTGCTTTTAGTTTTACTCTAGACTTCGCTTTGGTAGGTTAGCTCCTCTCTTCCTTTCGTTATTTATTCATTTCTTTTAAATAAAACGTTATCAATAAACCTTGCTTAAGTGTAGATTAATGATCAATTTTATTATGTCTTTTTTAAATGTAACTTGTGTTTTAACGTAACGTATTGTGTATTTTAAGTATGGTTTCCTGTTAAGTTCAATTATAGATAATTATTATCTACATATAATAATAATTATATATATACATATATAATTATTATTATATATGTATTATCATTAGCCGCAAATGCCTCCAAATTCTTTATTTCCCCTGCACTTTTATGGATATGCATTTCACTACAAGTCTTTAAAGCCAGATGAGAGGTTAATAAAGAGCCATTTTCCTACCGTTGAAGGGTTCAGCCAATGCACATCGTTAGAAAGAGCTCGGATACCAGATACCACCACAGAAGGAAAAGCTTAATTTATTTCTCGCTTAGAGTCAAAGATTTGTAGGGATATGCAAATATATAATTAAAAACCATTGAGTCATGATATTAAATAGATAAGTCTTATTCTTTACTTGCAGAGTCATTCTTTTGACAATAATCGGGGAAAATTTGGCATCGATGTTGTCCTAGTTACAGGAAGGAATGCTTGCCATGAAAAGGTCCAATATGGTAGCCGCTATTTTCAAGAACATGACAAGACAACTAGAAACCATTAAATTTGTTTGTTTTCTTTGTTACGTACTGCTGTGAATTTATTGACTGATTTTGTCTTGAACTTACCTTCTAAGTTATACGCTGATGTGACGCTCCTGCCTAAGAATTTTGTACTGCTAAGTTGCCTTGAGATAGTAAAAAAGGGTCATAAAAATCAGTGCTGTTAGATAGGAATCGTAAGGATATTATGAAATATTTCTCTGTGATGTATAGTCCAATACTGGCTCTGGAAAAGATTGTAAATGCGAAGGTGGTGAAAGTGATGGCTTATTTTTGTAAAATACTACAATGACTTGCAAACCATAAAGCCTCTGAAAGTTAAGTTCCCATCATAGCCTTCTATCGCAGTGGTTATTTCACAGATAATACTGTGGTTTGAAAGGAGGGTCTCTGGGGTCTGAAAACCATGAGCTTTTGGCAGATTATATAATATTATTACCCTACGGGATATACCCAGAAAATTTGACTACCACCACTGGAATTTTTTTACCAATAAAATCCAATCAACTTTGACTATTACATAATTGAGATATGTCAACCATCGGTGCGTTGCTCACCAGTTCAAGCGACAATGAGAAAACAATAATTTGAAAAATAGAGAAGAACCTTTATAAAATTAACGCAGCTGAGGCTGCAATCACTTTCAATAAAACATATTATTATTGTTATAATTATTATTATTATTTCGGTAGATGAAACCTATTCACAGTGAAGCATTTAATTGATCATGATACAGAGCCAGTGATTTTCATCGTCACGGGGAGACGCGAACAGCGGCA
>NC_087213.1:37106335-37111335 GCF_015104395.2 Macrobrachium nipponense
AGGAAAAATCAGCTCACCTCCGCCTGTGCATCGCTGCTGCCGCTTATTTTTCGATTCCCTTCCTTATCCTAGAAGGATCTGCCACAGGCAAGACAGCACCTGGTTCGGCTTAACGATAACCGTTATGACTGGAGAACGAGAGAGGATGGGATATAGACTTTAAATACAACCAATAATCAATATTGTTCCTTGAACATTATCCGTCTGAGCATCTGAATTTAAAATGTGCTTTTCCCGTCCTTTGTCATTTAAACTTAATCTTTCAGACCTGGCTGTCACTGGCAGGAGATAGACAAATAGCTTCCCGGCGAGCAATAAGAGCTATAATGCGAGGCCATTACCCGAATAGACCGGCCTTATGTTGAGCAATCATCTTCACGCACCAAATATTGGTGGAATTTAATAGGTGAGATTTCAAGTCAATTTACGTAAACAAACACTTGATTTATTTGAAGGAGCTCACTTTACCTCGCTGACAAAATTTCTAAGCTATATTTCCATATTCGTCTAGAAATAACTATTTTTAGCGCCTCCTTGCAGGCTGCCATGGAAGCTTTGCTTACAAATATCTGGATATGTTTGTGTATTTATGCTTTTTCGCGTAACCTATACACACACACATTATATATTTGTATATATATATATATAATATATATATATATAATATATATATGTGTGTGTGTGTGTGTGTGTGTGTGTGTGCGTGTTTGTAATCATTGCTTTCTCTGGTTTTCTTAATTTCTTCAAGTTTCTGTGATGAAGAAAAGAGGCGAGGTAAAAGTAGGGCGTCAACAAGTATTTTGCTCCACGCATATCGTAGTCACTTCTCACGAACAACGTTAGTCTCGGCTTAGCAATAGCGTGAGGCTTCTGGCAAACCACTTTAAATAAATAGAATAAAACAAAGGAAACTTAACTGTATTGATTGCAATGTCCCTCACAGTGCTTAGCCAGTGAGCACCGCGGAATGGCACGGGAGTCTGTAATGTGATCTATCGCTTGCCTGGTGTCCATTAGTCTTGCAAGGTTTTTTTTTTTCTTGAGCCTCACAGAGTATGTTAAATGACTGGGTCCTCGTCATTTTTTTTTCTAGTTCGCAGCATGTAGCCTTGAATTTACGGAGAACTATCTTCGTAACCCGATGTCCATGAATTGAAACTGACCAGGTGACCTTTCGTTTCTTTTCGTCTGATTCTGTAGTCGACAACTTTGTCACAACTTATAAAAACAATTATAGGAGAAAGATTTCTAACTATAACTTGGTATTTTCTTTCTGTTTACAATTTACTGGTATGGATATTAAATATTTATCTCTCTATATGCATATTCTTCCAGGTCAATAGGTCTCGCCTGAAAAATCACCCGATTAACACCAAATAAAGCACCATTATCGACTCGCGTCAGACGCTTCATTTTTCAGCCTCACTGTGTAAGGGGGAAAAAATACAAGCCCCGATGCGAACTCCAGCATACTCGGAACGCGTGCACGATTTTTCCCTGACGCATAATTTGCAAACATCATATCCCTACTTTACTTGAAGCGGTCTTCGTAATTAATACTCTTAATTAGTACTACTCATACGAACGACAACGATCAAGTAAAAAAGCCATAAATTAGTCACGTTCATATATTCATAGTTATGGGCGCAAACGCAATAATTGAATAGAAATTCAGTACACCAAATAAATTAAAAAATGCGCAAAAATCTCTGGAAAATTAGCCCATTGTTTCACCAACGACAGTAAAAAAAAATATGCTATATTTTATTAGAAACATTTTCTGCACTGTTTAACACGCACATTATTTATTTCTTAAATTTTAATTCTAATAAATGCGTCATAAATATCCTATCCTAAAATTCATGTACCTTTAAATCAATGCGAAACAGCTTTTTCAGATCTTTTTAGGCTCTTCAATGAACCCCTCCTATCCCCCACCCAACAACAACAACAGCAACAAAGTAGTTTGTAGGCTTGCACCCGAGAGACAACGGGGGCTTCCCCTTCGGGGGGTTAATGCCATCAGCAGGCATTACCTAAGGTTATTAGCAACATCCCCTCATCCCTTACCTTCAACCCCTTCCATTCTTTTTTTCTGCAATTCCTTCAGATTCTCCTTCTTCTATATTACTTTCCACCTCTGCTAACAATTGTTTCGTAGTGCAACTGCAAGTGTTTTCCTCCTTTTTACTCTGTCTTTCTATTTCAGCGCTGAATGACCTTATAGGTCCCAGCGCTTGGCCTTTGGACTAAATCTCATACTCAATTCCATTCCACAGAGTAATTAGGAGAGAGAGAGAGTAACTTTATATTCTATTGTTTGTGATTAAGCTGGCATCATGTCAGTACACGCTCTAGCTATAGAGCAGCCCGAAAAATAAAAAATAAAAATAATAAAAAAATATCAGAATATGGCTTGTTTTGACCGGCTTGGAGACAGAAAATATCGGCAGGCAAGCACCTGGCCACAGGGTATCTTCGTGATTGGCGGTCGAAATTGGCAGCTAAACCAGATTTCGGTAGGAAAGCTTGCAAACCTGTACATGCATCCCCATAAATTACATATGATATATAGTTTAAAGATACGTCTTTAAATCAACTTGTGTTTTAATAAGACATGCAACTATTCCTCGCCCTTACCAGGTAGATGCATTTTAGGGAGCTGATAAGGTACTTGGTCACTAAAAAACAGAATATTGCAAAAATTAACCAGAATCTTAAAGTTGGATCATATATTCAAGACATGAAATACGCAACACAAAGTTCTATTTACAAGGAATGATTTTATTATAAATCACTTTATATGGAGGTTAAACTTGACATCCAAACTTGAATAGAGTGACCTGGGTCTTTTGTAGACTTTCCAGTGAGTGGGTTTTTGCTTGCCAATGAAGACCCTGTTCTGTTTTCCATGAAGAATAAGCTTGAATGTCTTTTTCACTATGCTTGAGGATGAGGTAGGGACCCCTGTATGGGTTACGTATTGGATACTTGTTGGCATGGTTGCATAGAAAATGAAACAGCACGTGTGGAGGCTTCTGTGAGGGATTCTCCTTATGTTTCCTCGTAAGTTTGTAAACGAGGGTGATGTTGTGGAGAGTGGTGCAATTGCGCTGCTGAGAGGAAGTTTTCCCATTGTATATTTGTTATGGAAGTATAATAGGCTCTGGTTTCTGGGTTTCCAAGATGGGCGTAGACAAACTTGCATTTTATCCCTTAAAGGACTCTGGGGTTTTCCTTCAGGGAAAGGTTGTATGGTCACTCAAATTCAGTGATGGCCAAGAGCTGGTGTTATTGGCAGGAAGAATATGCATCTTGGCTTTTGGTAAAGGAGTATATGAGTGGTTTCTGGCTAATTAGGATGGTAAAAGGTGTACCCTCAAGCAGCTGTTTGAAGCGCCAGGGTCTTGGATATATTCCTTTCTTTTTTGCTTTAGTTTTCCAATGGAGAAGCCATGGTGGACGCTTTATGTGGCAGTGATACTGATGTCCATGGTTAGCATGAGTTTGTCTTATGAATTGGGAAATTCCAGTGTGGTGGCAGCTGTGAGAGAATGCTTGGTGGTTTTTAAGCGTATTTGTGTGATGTTTTACAAAAACTAATGTCAGTAATTTACCATTCCTGTGAATTCTGGGAGGTCCTTTATGGTAATTGGAGTGGGATATATCTTGATAGCTGATACCTTGGAGGGTGGGAGATGGTGGTCCCAATGACACATATGTTAAGAAAAAGATGGGGGACTTCAATGAGAGTATTGTCCATCGGACTCTGTAATGTGACTCTGTGGAGGTCGAGGTGATGCCTGCCTTGTTGGTGAGTGGGTCCTGTTTGGGCTCTGTTTGTAGATTTAGTAATTGGAAGTTTCTGCAGGGGTACCCAGATCCATTTGTTCTTTCGCCATATGAATTAGGGAGGCACAGTGGCTGGAGACCTGCTCAAAGACCCATTTGTTAAATTTCCATGAAAGCTATCTTCATGGTAATTAAGTCTTTCTGGGGGTAGAGGGCAGAATATTTTGAGTAGATAAGGGGGCATGTTTGCTTTATATTATGATATATGCTATGCTTTGTTGGTATCCTGGCATTAAGAAATCTGAAAACTCCTGCAGGAGGATGTGCAGACCTGTGGAACCCACTGAGGAGATGGACTGCTGGCAGGTGTTGTTGTCTGGAGAGAGTCTAAGTCCTAAAGGTGGGAATGGGCAATGTCTAACAACAGGCCAAAGTTTAAGGAAGTTGGCAATGAGCAAGGGTATCTGGATGTTGGTGGTAATGAACTCCTGCCAATATTCCTTCCCTAGTAGGTGGAGGATGAAGGTTTGAGCCAGTATGCAGAGGCTGCTTGCCATAGGCTTGTGTAGGTCTTCTATTTATGCAGGGAAAGGTTGGGGAGGGGGCCATCAACTTTGTGGGGCTTGTGTCACCACCATTAATTTTTTGGACAGTTGCCTCAGTTATTTTTTCTCAAGTTGCAGCTTGGAGCATTGTTCTTAGCAGCTTCCTGCATGGCACTGGCTTTGTCTTAGTTTTCCCTGACTTAACAGATGCTGTGGATGGTATGCTGCAGACCTCGGAACCTTCATCAACTCATCTACCTCCCTCAGAAGTCCCACATCGATATGCCCTGTGCATTTGGAAGGGAGGCTTGGATGTTGGAGACAAAGGAGACAAATCTGTCTTGAGAGGCTGATGATCATTTTGGGTTACCAACAACATTGCATTCCGGGAGTGATAAAATGGACTTGAATTCATCCCACGCTGCCCTTGCCATTGTATCCTCCAGTTGCGTGTTAAGCAGTTTGAGGGTCCTAGAGCATAGGGAGATGGGAGCAGGATATTAGTTCACCTTGAGGATAAGGCTAATGTTTGATAGGGGGGGGAATATGGGCACTGGTATAGACTCCTCTTATGTGAAATTCTTAATGTTATGGAGGTGGAATTGCATGTTCATCCATCAGAAAGACAGATGATTCTGTTGCTGAGAATGGAGGCAGACAGAA
>NC_087213.1:37116335-37118835 GCF_015104395.2 Macrobrachium nipponense
CATCTCTCTTTTTTTTTTTAAATCTAATTCCAATAATCAAGTACGTGTCCTCTATAACAAAAGGGTCATTATATAAATGGCATGCGTTATGCTGTTTGCGCATATGTCTGCCTTTTATTGCTTGGAAAAGGAAAAAATAGACCTCATCTGACACATCTTTTTAATGTTCAAAAATGAATTCTTTTTCTTTGGAAGAAAAAGGTTGTGGCGTTCAAGAATTGTCTCTGGGAAATGCAAAACCTCATTATAAGTGCTGCTGATATTCGAAGAAACCTCAGGAACCTCTAACGCTGATAGGTCAGTAAAGTTTATAAATGAAGATCCAGAGAAATCTCATCAGCATCCAACATTATACTTTCAGTGGGTGAATACTAACCACTTCCTTTAGCTATCTGCATTCTTGTTCCTGTGCCGCATTTAAGATTTTCAGTCCAAGTCGAGGGACAGATATTAATATCTCACAGAACTTCATGACTCCTAAAGTAGAATTATTTTTGTGTGAAAAGGAAAGCTAAATATCAGGTTTTAGACAGATGGTATCCATACAGTAGAATGAAAACCTTAATTTGTGTGCTTAGACCAGAAACACTAGAATAATTCTTGCAAAACTAAGTGCTCGTGATGTTAATCGACAGGAAGTGAAGTATTACTGGCAGTGCCAAGAGGAAAGTTGTGGTAATCTACGAAAATTTATGCACAGTTGCCCTTTTAGAATATTATAACGTGAATCAATGGATAGTAAAGTTACCCACATAGAGAGAGCGCCAGTTATATATAGGCTGGCTGGTCTAGCTACACTGTACAAGCAAGGACAGTTTACCATTCTTAGATATTAACGTTAGGAGAATTAACTCTGAATTCACCACAGCAGTTTATAGAAAAAAGACATATACAGGACTACCCAACAACTATTACAGTTCATGACAAAAACCTTTTAAATCAAACACTATTTACACCCTTGTTAATAGAGCATTGAAAAACTCTTCAAGTTGGTCCATTTTTCATAATGAAATGGAATATCTATTAAATTTTCTTCAGAGAAATTCATATCCTAAAGATTTAGTTCTCAAAATCATTAACGTATTATTAACCAAATTTCTCCATCCACCCACAGCCAATTTCGATGTTCCGAAAAAGCTGGTTTTTGCATCTATCCCATTTGTTTTTTTATGCCAAGTTCTCACGCAGACTCACGCAGATCATTCAACAGGAAATTCCATGTCTTCAACTCAAACTTATTTCAAACAATCCATGCAGAATAGGCTCATTTTTTAACTTTAAAGATCGCCAGCAGGCCTACATGAGATTGAACGTTGTTTACAAATTCACAAACCCTGGATGTCCGGGCTCTTACGTTGGATCAACTCGTAGGTTACTGCAGGTGAGATATTGCAGCCGCATGGGTTACAGTTTTCGTACAGGTCAGAGGCTCAAGCAGCCAGAATTTTCCAATATTAAAAATCATTCAGCAATTTGTAAAATAGAAGTCTTGAAACAGCATTTCTCCATTACTGGTTATACGAGGGACCCCGATCACTTAACTACCTTAGAGTCATTACTCATTAAAAGGCTGGTTTCCTTCACTAAACAGTAACCCCACGGCTTCACCTTTGTATCTGGAATAACTGTCGTCTTGTTTGGGACGCCAAATTTTGCCATTCCTTTTTTGTCTCTTACCTTGGATGGTTGGTGTTTCAGTTCTCTCTCTCTTGGTTACTTTAAACTCTTACAGTGTTTTAATTTTGTAATATTTTTGGTATGTACCGTGAATTCCTTTTATAATGTAATTGTTTTTATTTTCACAGACTGATGATGCACCGTGTTTTTTGTGTGCGAAATGTTTCTTAAGTAAACTATGGTATTCTATTAAGGTGTATCATGGAACCCTCTGAAATACTATAATTAAATATATATATATATATATTATTATAGAATAAATTATATATAATAATATATAATATATTAGTATTAATATTAGATATTATATATTATTATTATAGTATATTATTATTATATTATAATACAACTATATTATATACAAATATATGTGAATGTTTTTATGTTTGTCCACTTTAGAAATCCAAAATATGTGACAGACCCAGACAAAATTTGGCATGAAGCCCCTATGTGACCACAGGAGGTTATAACTCAAAATCAAACCCCTACCTCCATGGCAGACATTCAACACAAACAAATTGAATGAAAATTTCATTTTTACCAATTCTGTCAGGTTTTCATATAAGTTCTTTATGGGTTAACTGTCATTTTTCACCTGGTCGCTCCAGGTTTTCTTCCAGGAGCTGTCAGACATACGATTAAATTGCTACAATGAATCCCCTATAACATTAATTTTTATAAGAATTTATGTGAATTCAATCCTTCACAGTTTTCCCAAGTAGCGCCAGGTTGGTCAGATATGGACAAATAAAAATCAATTGGTACTCAAATGGAGAAATGAAGGAATGAAAAGCAAATAAAAGTAAAAACCCCATTTTGACAG
>NC_087213.1:37126335-37183835 GCF_015104395.2 Macrobrachium nipponense
GATTCGAACTCATTTCTGGGATCTCAGAACGCGGTAACGTGAACTACCTGGACACAGAGAAAAGAATGGGTATTTCTGCTTATATGTACAGATATTTCTCGAATTCAGATACTATAGCGGGTAGACCCAAGTGTTTGGTAAAAAGTCTTCCTTCTCCTCCACCACCATCTCTTCTTCCTCCGCAAGTTCATCAGTGGCATACTGGTAGTAGGAGGTGGTGAGGTGGACAGGTCTTCAAGAAGTGACAGAGACACATATCAGATTCCTGGATGGAAGAACCTGGTACATCAGCAAAGACCTCCTATTTTTCGTCTCATCTTCTATATATGTATAAGAGTCATACGTCATACATTTTTTCTATAATACCCCTTAGTATTTACCTAGAAACTTGAAGGAAGATTGATGTTGTTATTAAGCAAATTGCGATGCAGGGAGCCCTAGCCCTACATTTATGCTTATATGTTTTCATGTACCAGTATCTAATTTGTGTAAGGTTATTCAGTGTTAGTAATCATTTTTCATAAGAGTTGTTAAACTTATTTCACTAAGCTGTTTATTCCCAAAAATTGTTTTGTGCAAAGGGTTGCCGAGAAGCCCTGAACTTAATTTTTCCTTTTACTATGTGTTAATTCAAAAGGCCCAGTTTGCTATGCCCGAGCATTTAATGTTTTGACTTATTTCGTAACCTTAATATGAACGACTATGAGTCTGTTTTGCCGGATGGTTTTGATAACTGTACTCCCAGCAGTGGTTACCATCGTTTTGTACTTTTGATAAAACTTTGAATCATGATAAGCCTTTTATCTGTAATAATGATGGAATAACTGTTTTTCCTTAAAACCGAACCTCTTGACTGTATCACTCAAGTGATGCTTTTGAGGACGAAGATAAACTTTTCCTTCTTATAATTTATTCGTAACTCGAAACTTCTGACTTTACTTGTTTTGTGACTATACTATATACGTCCAACCAAAGAGGTTCTTTCTTGTTCACGATACCTGTCTCTTAGTTTATTGCAATCGCATGCAAAGATTTTAACATTGCCATAGTGACAGACAAACAGGCGGAAGTTGAAACAATATGTTTACATAATGATTGCGCATCTCTATATATTGTAGAATTTATGCATAATAAATATTTCCAAGCATTTGTGAATTATATCCCGCTTGCATCACAAGTCCATCGTTAATTGGTAATTTTCCAGTTCACCGTCAAGGAAAATTCTTGAAAAAAGCTTAGCGTTTTGCATGTGTTCCTGGAATACATTAAAGAAATGCGTCGACTTCCTTAGCGGAATAATTATAACTTTTAATTTTACTGGAATTCTCTGTGAGAGTAAGCGGCATTTATACTTGAATTTCCCCTAACGCATTTCGTATTTAACGCCATTAATTCCGCTAATAATACAATTCTACCCTGCATCAGTGTTTTATACGTGCTGCCCTTGAAGGCGCATTTATTACCGAAACTTCTTCCATTTCTCGTTGGATTTGTCCATGGGGATGTTGGCATGTTGCGTTTAGCAAAGCCGTTCTCTCTATTGTATTACTTTTGCCTATTTTTTCAGATACTTGTAACTTGAGTTTTGGTTGATGACTCTGATTCACGAAAGCTACCAGCGAAAATAAAATCATTGATCTCTGTAGTCTATGAAGAGGACTTTACAAACGTATACAGCTTTCTGGGGCAGAACAGGGATTAAAGTATTAAAACTCCTTAACTGTGTAATGGAAACGCCAGAATATTTCACCCGTGACCCCTGCAGAGGGATCCTTAAGGTCATTCCACTCCTTTTCATGGGTGGCTAGAGAGTCTGGATGGTTGTGACAGACCTCCGACGCCCTTATTTCCCTTTTAACTTACTCTGGCTGGTACATTTTACTCACTTCTTCTCTTGCGTTTAATAAACTTCAATATTTCCCAAGAGAGGTACGTGACCTCAGCGGTGAGAGCAATGTTCATCTGTTTAGTAAATAAGGTCGACGAGAATAAATCCCATAATAGCTGAGCTTGGATAAACTCACATCCGAGCAAGTTTGTCGAAAGTTAGGCAATGATGATAAAACGTTTTGAAGGATTCACAGCCAGGTTCTTTCTGATTCCAATATTTTGTAGAACGCATGAATGAATGAGAGACAGGCTTGCTAGGATTACCACAATTAGTTCAATTTAAGAATATGGGCAAAGGGGCTGATTTGTTAGGACAAGATTAATATTAAGATTTTATCTCGTTTGCGTATAAAGATGGCTGGAAGAATTGAAAGCGAGTACCACGCATTACGAGATTTTCCATTTCATTTGGATATTATGTTGAAACAATATTCATTTAGCCATAGAAGAAAATTAACCAATCTTGGGAAATAAGTGACCGAAGCATAAAGCATTTACGGGGGAAATTGTTTTTTTTATTTTTTTTCGCAGTTATGTATTAAGTTTACTGTAGCACAAAATAGGACCTTAATGCGTATCGCAAAAGAAAATTATGATTCTATTTATAATTGGAAGACTATATATAAATGCAAAGCAGTGAACATGAGAGTTACCATCTGGAAAACCTGTCTAGCTCTATGAAGTTTGTAAGAAATAAAGCATTTCCAAACAATTCTGAACAACTTAGACTGGAACTCATAATTGAAAGTAGGACAGGAAGATCGCTACTACCGGTAGATTGATTGCTAAGCTTCTTACGACCATGTGCAGAAGATGGCTTGGAGTGAGATGAAATATTAATGCTGTATCAGGATTACCCCTCGGAAATTATTTCCATCATGGTAATTAGTATCAGGAATGTTTATCTAAGACGATTAATGAAAACCTGTTCGATCCAGATTAGAATTCTATTTGGGCACCGCTATGAAAATTCTATGAAGACTTTCAGTGGATTGCTATTTTGCACTTGGAGAAAACTATTTGGTTATTAGTGAAAGAATCTTGACTTGTGGCAAACATCTGATAAACTTTTAAATTTAGTTATTCTTCTTCAGTAAGTGAAGATAAATTCGAGTGAAACTAATGCTTAAAACTATTTTTCATCATACGAAAAGAATTTCTGCTGGTATGAAATCAGAAAGAATGGTGAATATTGACAGAAGGTTATTTGTAGAATATTCAGATAAGAGCTTGAAGGTGCGCGCTCTTCTGCCTGGAACCAGGGTCTACCCGTCATGTCTCCCCTACCCTCACGATCCCCTACCTACCTACCCCGTCCCCGCCAGAGCCTGACAAACAGGTTTGGACGAGAAGGGTGAATGTGCCGTGTCTCCCCCAGAGTCAAAGTAATAGGGTCTGCTCAACTCGGCAGTGGGGGCGGAGCTAATACTGTGACGTCACAAGAGTAACACTGCCCGTGCTCCTCCATTGAATTACTTAAAGAGGCTTTAGTTTTTATATGTTTAATCCATGTCGCATGTTTTTTTTTTTATAAAATCTTGATAAAATCTGTAAAGAGGTCACATGCTTGATGTTTTTTAATACCCATACAAAGTATATAGGGTCTGCTCAACTCGGCAGTGGGGGCGGAGCTAATACTATGACGTCACAAGAGTAACACTACCCATGCTTTTCCATTGAATTACTTAATGAACCCTTAGTTTTTATACATTTAATTCATATAGCATGGTGTTTTTCATAAAATCTTGATGATAAAATCTGTAGAGAGGTCACATGTTTGATTTTTTTAATACCCATTCTCTCATTTAGTCACCAAGCCTTGTTTTATTGCACAAAATATACCAGTTTGAACACACATAGCTACTCCAGCTTTCTTCATATGCTTATTCTTTACTTATTTAGTTACTTACCTCTATATACTGGTTTGCTGTATTCTCTTCAAGTCCAATTTTTATAACACGACAACTCTCTCTCTCTCTCTCTCTCTCTCTCTCTCTTTCAGGTAGAAATATTATCAAGATTTTAAATAATTCTTAAGAAATGTATTTAGTTGTGTCACTGTGTTCATACCTCACTTTGAAAAGCAACTTTTTTTATGCTAAAGGTTAGAATGATAGATTAATTATATTTTCCAAATCTTATTATGAATACTTATTGTTATGCAATAAATACAAAGAAAATGTGGATACAGGCGGTGTAAAAAAAATGGCAGTTGCATTTGCACGACTTGACCACAAAAAAGAAAACAATATCAAAAGTATAAGAATTACATCATATACGATCTAAGGTATCAAAGGAATAAATGATGAAGAAAATGATACAGTGAACACATTTCCAGCAAATTTCTCATTAGCACTTCATATCACATAAATGTACTTCCGAACACATAAATTTACATATAACACAAACTGTATACATAAAGGTATTAATTATGCATGCCTCAAACGATTATAATATTTTCGAAAAAGTACAAAAAGGTATTCTCGCTGGATGTATCTGATGACGTTTCACAAGGGGCGGGGCTACATTTCAGATCTCCCACGAACGCTTAATTTTTTTATAATTTTTGCGTGCGTACATAGTTTTTTCTGTGCGCGATTATGGGTTTGAAAATAATTGTAATTGTAATGTATCATATACCATTTGAAAGGGCATGCTTTGTAGTTTTACATGGTATATGACAAAATGTAATAAGATGAAAAATTATGTAAGAAAAATGTGGTAAATATTTACATAAAATTTAAAAAGTTTGGTCCGTCATTGACCTAGAACTCTTCGAAAATTTCTGAGAACACTTATTCATTTTATTTATGCATTTTATAGTAAATTTTATCAGCTTTCTAATCCATTTTTCAGTTTCTTTCTATCACCATCCCTTAATCAGATATGCTACGAAGCGTGAATGTATGTAGGTTGACGGATGAAGTAATTGCACATTTTTGTTTGCGTGGATAATTTTTTCTGTGCGCGCTTGTGGGTTTGAAAGTAATCGTAATTATAATGTGCCATATATCATTTGAAAGAGCATTCTTTGTACTTTAACGTACTATATGGCAACATGCAATAAGAGGAAAATTTATATAAAAAACTGCCATCGCAAAAATAGTTGTATGGAAATGTTATCGTAAATATAGTTTCATAAGGATATGGTCCTTTTGTAACTGATGACGTTTCACAAGGGGCGGGGATAGGTTTTAGTCCCGCCTCGTGAGCAGACCCTGTATACTTTGACTCTAGTCTCCCCTACCCTCCCGATCCCTTACCGGACAAACGAGAGAGAACCACTCGGATTTTATTGTTATTCACTTAATTTAAGGGCCTACCGTGGCAAATACGTTAAGATAATTCTGCTACAACTGAAAGGGGAATTTTTTCAGATATTTTAAGTGACTGACAAGAAGAGATTTCTGAAGTACCCTTTCCATACGAGATGTCTAGAAATTGTCACATAAATACAGCCAGGATTATCTCTGCAGGCAATACTTGACGAAATGAAATTGATTATGTAATAGTATTTCTGGTACTAACCATATATATAAAAAAGACTGAGAAGAATATAAGTATCTATATTATATCTATCTATATCTATATCTCGGCAGTAAGAAATGAAGACGCAAGCTTGTGCCAGTTAGGTTGCTGAATCAAGGCCATTAAAACTAATAAGCAAGGCTAACGTAAGGCATTGCTGCAATAAGACTTACGTATCACTGAGATGCTCAAAGGAATACTAATTAGTTTCCATAGTGAAAGCAAAGAAGTTTGGGTCGATATTTTTCGAATTAAGGAATCTCTTGAGTGAAAACCTCATCAAGGTTAAATATAAAGGGCTTTTCTGTTGCTTGAAAACACTTGAAATAATGTTGATGGTTATTTCTCAAATTCGTTGAGTTTCATACCTTACCTTGAGAATATGTAAAAATGGTCGCTTCCAAGAAGCAAACTGATTCTGTTTTTTACTTTTCGTAATAAACTCGTGCGTGGTTTTCACTTTTGGTTAGCTGTCTTTGTTTTCTACCTTTGGCTCATATTTCTTACTGCTAATGAGCCACACTTCGCTCAAGAGTTGAGGGTTGCAGTTATTTTGGCCTCTCCTTTCTTGTCTATTTTTCCGAGCTAAATCTGAACCCAATCATACTAGCTTTAGGCTGAAAAATAGTTGAGAACTTCTACATACTAATTCAGCGGTATTTCGTTCCCTTTACTGCGATTATATACATGAATATGTACATAAATACACAAACAAACACACACATATTCTGCTACTCCCGCCATAAATAAAGCCTTCTATTATTATTATTATTATTATTATTATTATTATTATTATTATTATTATTATTATTATTATTATTATTATTATTAATTCAAAAATCGCAGAGCGATAAAAAGGGCATACCATAGCTTACACTCATACCAAATTAGGACTGAATACTCCATAAAAATTATGACTTTTTCATCTTTTTTATCGTTAACTAAGTAGAATTATTAGAGTCGATTAGTTCGGGATTTTCCTTCCACTGCCAAGAATTTTACACTGCAAACGTCTAACTCTTAAAAATTGTTACTTACATCTGGTTGGTTGCCAAGGTCAGCTTCAGCCGGCCCTGATCCAGCACGGGCCCTTTCTGGCAAAGTGTGAAAAGGAGTAAGAGGCCTGCTATGGATCTCTCTACTGTGTTCGACCAACACAGACAGTATATTGCAGAGCCCCATGTAGCTCCATGGTTGCAGATGTATATTAGGACTCTAGAGGCAGTCTTTTCTCTTTCCATGAGAATCTTTTGCGTGAAACTAACCTGCTTGAACATTAACTCTGTTAACTGATATTGTTCAAATGAATCATCTGTAAGGTTTGTGAAAATCATGTGGTTCGGTCTTAGTACTATTCAAGCTAGTAATACAGCATTCTAGCTTCATTATGTTTAGGCCTGTTGACATAGTTTTTGCTTACTAGGGGAGTGAGCCTACAAACTACTTCGTTGTTGTTATTGTTATTGCTGTTGTTGTTGGGGGGTTGGGTGTAGGAAAGGTCTATGGAAGAAACTAAAAAGGTCTGTAAAAGGTGTTTCGCGTTGACTTAAACATAAGGGCATTTCAGGGTAGGATATTTATGATTTATTTATTAGAATCAAAATGTGAAAAATAAATAATGTGTATGTTAAAAAAATCCAGAAAAATTATTTCTGATAAAATTCGGCGTATTTTATCCACTTATAACTGAGAATATATGAACGTGTTTAATTTGTGTCCTTTTTATTTGATCCTTGTTGTTAGTATCATTAGTACTAATCATCAGTATTAATTAGGAAAACCACTTCACGTTAAGCCAGGAATATAATATTTACAATTTATGCGTAAGAGGAAAATCTTGCACGCCTCCTGAGTAAGCTGGAGGTCGCATCACGCCTTGTCCTGCTCCAGCCGCTAAGGAATCTGAAACTGATGCGTTTCAACCTCATCTACCATATTTCTGAAAGGCTCACTGACCTGGAGGAAAGGTCACCGAGTCTCGTTTTCAGTGGTTTATGAAATCTTCGGGAGAAAATTCTATTTGTTCCTCCATTTGCGTGGCGAGAGTTGGTCTTCAAAAGTTTTAGACTGTGGACATTGTAACTTTGAAATCGCTTTTATTTTCACTTCACTTGCACGAAAATAGTACAGAGAAAGTGAGATTAGGGAACTTATCACTGCTTTGTGCCGCATAATTCTTTAGCTATGAATCATCTTGCTTTCAGGATGGTAATGAACATTAGGTACATACAAAGTTCCTTCCTGTATATTAATTGTTTTACTGGCAAAAACATATCATAGAAGGACTCAGGGAAAATTTCGACGAATAAAATCAGTAACCACAATTGAAAAATTAATGGTTTAATATTGATGTATGGGAATGTTGGTAATTCGATGCATAATTTGATCTCGAAGCAGTAAATCATCAGGCGGTTCATTCAGTTTTGACTGTAGAAATCAAGGTAAAAGAAATCGAGCGATGCTGTTATTACTTTGATGTCATTGTCTTAAAAAAATAAGTATAAACATGAGTTTGTTCTCCTAAGGGATGAAAATAAAATTCGGTCTTATTATTGTATCGCTCAAGGTCTATAGACCTTGGTATCATGACCTTGGTATCACTCACCTTGGTCATTGTGGCCCCGATCTGGCTTTTTCTTGTACCCATCAGACTAGGTCTTCATAGGTTGTTGAGTCTATCGATCACTTCTGTTGAAACATATTTACTAAGATCAACAGAACATCAACATGCAAGCGTAGCTTCTTAATGATGTATTCCCCCCAAGTTGCAATTTTAGCTTCAATTACCCGAAATTTAATCTCACAGACATGACTTCCTTAATGGATCTACCCACATCAAAACCGGTCTTTGAATTTTCCACGCATCCGCCTTCATGAAAAAGGTGGAGGGACAGCCTGCTATAACTTGTAGGCCCAGTAATTCGGCTAATATGTAATGAACTTTACAGGCGAAAAGAAGAAGAAAAAAGAAGCGAGAGAGGAAAAAAAAAAAATCCATGGACCGGAAGCAAAAAAGAAGTGTGACGCCCGTTATGGGGACATCCATCAACTTAAACTCATTTTGCTCCCTCAAAGTTTATGAAGATGCTGAAGTAAATCTCGGAAACCCTCTTCGTCTTCTTCAGCCTCCATCCTCCTCCTCCTCCTCCTCCTCCTCCTCCTCCTCCTCCTCCTCCTCCTCCTCTCCTCCTCCTCCTCCTCCTCCTCCTCATCCTCCTCCTCCTTCTTTATTAGTCGTTTTTATTCATCTTCGTCCACGCCTTTAACTATTCGTTCTCCCTCCTTCCCTTCTATCAAGAATGGTTCCTGCCTTTCTCTGAATTGAGTGTCATCATCTTTTCCTATTTTTTTTTTTATTCCTAACTTTTATTTACCCTCTTCACTTTCACTCAACCTCCCTTCACTGCTAAGCTCCTCCGCTCTCCTTCGCCAACTTTATTCTTCCCTCCTCTCGTTCACTCTCTATGCCTTGCCTTCTCCTTTTCCCTTCCATCACTGCCATCGTCTTCTTCTTGATAAGCGACCAAGAATTCCAGATTCTTCCTTCCACACACAACGTAGGTTTATCCAAGCAATAAACCGTGGCTGGTCAGGCATCTATATCTCTCGCTGCCAATACCTTAAGTTGAAATAGACCATGGATTTAGATTCAAGTAGAAAAAGAGAGAAAAAAATGACGATAAAAAATATTCTTTTGAAGAAATGTCAGTAAAGAACTTTTGAGAGTTTCTCTGGGATGCTGGGATTCCCAAGCTTTCGTTCAGCTAACAATACTTGGGTCCCGAAACTGGTGGAAGTAGTGTTTTAAATCCTCGTCTTTTAAATTGATAGAGAGGAGAGAGAGAGAGAGAGAGAGAGAGAGAGAGAGAGAGAGAGAGAGAGAGAGAGAGAGGAAGGATACAAAAACTATTAGCCAAAGCTTCTTACTTCGCTTCAAAATTTCTGACTGGCTTTCAAATCCCAATCACTATTTTAGCAGAAGAAGAGCGGAAGGATGGTTTACGATAAAAAAGTTTTGGAGTAAAGTTACAAACCTGTGAGTGAATTATGGCTATTTGCAGACACCAGTTTTGCCTTGTGTTGCCCGAGAGCTGACTAAATCAATTTGCAATGAAAAAGTTGAGTGAATTTTATCTGTTTCTGAAATAAGATTGACTCGGTGGATTTTGGCAATTTGGCGGGTAATGAAGGAATTTTTGGGAATGAATTGTAAATATTAATATAATTATGCCTATTTTGTTTCTCGCTTTGCTAACTATTATCACTTTTAATCTTTTTCATTACTGTATTCTAAAGTATTGTTTTCGGTGGTGTTATCATTAATATTATTATTATTTTTATTTATTATTAATAATAATAAATAAAAAATAATAATAGTATTATTATCTATCATTATTAATATTACCAATTTTTTTTTCTATTTGATACGTGCTTTGTGGTCTGGTGATTATTTTTTTTCCAAGTATTTTTTCATTGATGTGTTACTCAAGGCCAGAGAACAATTAAAGCATAAAAAAATTTAGATTTAGGGTCACGCCATTTAACAGGAAAACATTTTAAATTTCTTTGATTCTGCTGATATTTCGTAGCTTCTTGAGGAGGTTTCCAAATAATTTTTAGCGTTATCCGCTTTTTCCACGTCAATATAATGTTTACATTTAGTTTTCCACTGCCGTTTAAGGTTGGTAAGCAGGTATCTTGGGGGTTTTATTTTTTTAAGTGTTTATTTTTTACCTTGACCTATTATTCAAAGGTCGTAGGTCAATGTGAAGGCAAAAGCATCACTGAAAACTTCAAACTGTTGTTGTATGTCGAACAATGACTGCGGTAATCAAAAAATTTCCAGGCATGAAATTTGCTTATTGTCGTGGAACGCTAAAATTGGAGTATTGAAGTTGCGTTGTTATAATAATAACAAAAGGTTTGAACTTGTTTAGAAGGTTCATAATTCCTCTTTAGAGAAAATGGCGATCTGAAAACCTTCAGTTTCATAAAATCCCCGCCAATGTATCTTCAATCATCACTTTACATGTATCATTGTATGCTGCATATTTTTGAAGATGATTGTTCATCTTCACCATAAACTGTTGAATATTAAGGATAATATTATTATCATTGGTACTTTAATGATTTTCAATAATGAGGTAAAAGATGACAATTATTACAGTTGATATAGAATAAGTGATTTTTTACTGCTCGCATCTCCAATTTCTAGAAAATTTTCATTTATTTCAAGACAGAAATTGATATACGTGTACATTTATTTTTGTGACTATAAACAGTGCCCCACTTGTGATTAATGAATTAGAATGGTAAAAATTTATTATTGAGTCAAATCAATTTAATTTCGTTAATCGATAATTCCTAAAAAGTTAGTCAATACTTTTTGGACCATTCTTAAGATAGGTGTCACATGTCATTATATTAAAAATTCGCATTGCATAAATAATGAAAATACGTAAGATGCTATTCCTGTCCTCGGATTAATTTCGGTCTCAGAGTGCCTTTATATTAATCACAGACGAGAAGGATATTTTTTAATTAACTAATCAGTTAATGAGCAATTTTCGTCTCATTAATCACTGGGAGCTATTTATCTTTGAACTAGTCGTGAAGCTGAGTGCTCTCTCTCTCTCTCTCTCTCTCTCTCTCTCTCCTGAATATTGCTATTTCCATTCTTCCACACTAAATAATTTGAACGAACACTAATCGCATCGCCAAGAATGAGTCCCTGAGAGGAAGTCATGGAAAAGGTCGCTGATGAGAAAATTGTCAGTAAAAAATTATCGGTAAAATTTGGGAAAATCTTGAATATCGAACGATCTATCTTTAAGTGTTTACAAAAAAGTAAGTATATCTTAGTTTTACCAGACCACTGAGCAGATTAACAGCTCTCCTAGGGCTGGCCCGAAGGATTAGATATTTTTACGGGTCTAGGGACCAATTGGTTACCTAGCAACGGGACCTACAGTTATTGTGGGATCCGAACCACATTATATCGAGAAATGAAATTCTATCACCAGAAATAAATTCCTCTGGTTCCGCGTGGGCCGAGCAGAGAATCGAATTTCGGACTACCGGATTAGTAGCCGACCGCGAAATCCACTCGGCTAACGTGGAACTTGAGTGTTTGCAAAATTTCGTTTGTGTTTTTATATGCATGTAGTTCATTTTTTTGTAATGTTAAACCAAATACCCTTTTACAGCAAGGGGGCGAGTAATTTGATGCTCATTAGAGCCCAGTTCCGAGGAAAATGAGCCCAAGAAGGTGGAAAACTCCCGGAGGGTGAAATTTGGCAAAGTATCAATTGGTTGATTGGTTTCAGAATAATCTATTTTCATGCCAGCACCAGGCCTTGCCTTCCACGCAGCTTGTTAGGGCGGTTAAGGGTCAAACTGTTAAAAGTAGCTCATGAGCAGAAGAGGATAAGGACAGGCCTTTGCGTAGTTACAAAATGCCGAAGAAACCGAACATGAACACATGATCAGTGCCCAAAACTCCACTTGACCCTATTTAGGACCAGGGGTGACCAGGTGGAGGTAACTGATGACCCATCCCCAGTTCAAAAGGACAGTAAGGTCGTTTTACCAGTGAAATCTACCAAACCGGAGTGGAGCTTCAACTCGGAATCTACAGTGTATGTGAGATTTGTTGCGTACCTCGTGCCTCATCAAGCCAACTAGAAATCAAGTAGAAGATGGAATTTCCAAATCTTGGCATTAGAGGGACTGAAATAAACACTGAATGTAGAATAGAAGGTTTACTGATTCCTCAAAATGAATGTAGGAGAAGGAGGAGTCCTGAGAGATGTCATGAGGTCCACTGAATAGGAAAGACTTTCCTGAATCTTAGTGAAGCACTGACCACAATGATATCGAAAAAAGGTGAAGAAAATGTGAATCATGAAAAGCGTTAATTCAACTTAGTAAGTGAGAGAAACAAGGTATAAAGGACCCTATAACCAACAATAAAATTGCTAGCAAGGAGAGATAAATTAAATGTTTTAAATAATATGAGTGAAAATGCTATGAAAGAGATCATGCAGTATTTAAAGAAAAATAAATAGAGCAGAATTGGTAATTTAAACTATGGGAGATCTTGAGGGAAAGTTTGTGGAAGCCTGAACCCCAAAATTCAAGGAGAATCATGTAACTGGATGGTAGAGATAAAACAAAATGGCACCCCATTATGGAAAAGGCGATGGAAACATTGGGGAAAGGGTAATGTGGGTGTGGAGGCCTGGGAGAGCTCTTTCAGGAATTATGGGGTGCGGCGGTGGGGGGAGGGGGGTCGCTAGGAGGGCCCTTGTCTGCATAGGAGCTTTTGTGACTTAGTAGCTTGAAAGTAACATTATTTGAAACGTCATTACACGTCATTTTGTTCATCGCCCTTGAGTGTCTGAGTATTCTGGGTAAGTAGGCCACGGTAATCCCTTTCTATGTGGGATTGTCTGCTTAAGACTTCTGGCTTAGAAGTAACCATATCAATTAAAACATCATTACACATAATTTTACTTAGCACTTTTGGCTGTGAAAGATGCATCAGGACTGGAATAATGTCTGATACAAGTTGCTTGGCTGGGATAGCATGCCTGTGCCTGGGAGCTTTCGCACTATTGGCCCAGAAGCAACAAGTGTCATTATAGGTCATTATGTCTACCGCCTTCAAGTAGCTGATGGAGATACATCATGACAACATCATGGAGTTTCCTTCTCTCATCAGCTGCCTATGACGATAGCAATACATATTAGAGGTGCAATCAGATCCTTTATCCATTTGAGTGTCAATGCTTTCTTTAAACTGCAACATTGCAGGTGGTGTTTCTGCTGTGTGTGGTATCCTGTAATTGGCCCTGTCAACTCCTTAGAGGGTCAGGACGGTACTGGCAATTCAGAAAAAGCTGGAAATCATCGGGAGAATCTAGGCCCTTTTCCCTGTGACCCATATAATGGCCAAGCACGCCACAGCATAGTGTAGGACGTCAAGAACACCAGGGACAAACTGAAAAGTACATGACTTACTTTAGGAAGAAAACATCCAGGAGTGAGGCTGTTCAAGGTCATGGACAAGCCCTGCCAAGAGGAGGTTGAAGAGTCTGCCTTGATCAGGTTTTGTCTGCGGAGGTTGGCCAGGGAGCAAAGCGCGAGGTGCTGAACTGAGGGCCACTGCTATAAAGTTCGCAGGTCTGCATGAGGTTGCAGACTTTAAGGCATATGTGGGTTGACTTGTCGTTCAGAGCTCATCATGAGCTTTATAACAAAAAGATTCATGGCAAAGTCTGTTCAAAGATTTGATGAAAAAGGAGGGCCCTGTTATTTGTCAAATCTACAACGGTGATGAATCTGGTCTGATCCCGTTCTATTACTCCTTGCCCGCTAACACCTTGGCTGATTAGAAGGAAAGAATTTACCCTGTAGAAAAATTCTGAAGCATTGCGTGTCTGCTTTATGTACAAACCTTTATGCAAATCAATTATTGCAGGACATGCAAAGCAACCCTGTACCCTGTGTGGGCTGATGGAGAGTTTTGCAGTGACTTGGCATCATTTTGAAAAGGCTTGATTCTCCTCCAAGATTGTTACTTGACTTATTCCATAATCACTTTTGCAAGGAGGTTATTCGTCATCAGACACAAGACCTTGCCATTCATAGACAATAGGTAAAGGTTTTTCTTTTCTACCTTCTTGCTTACCACGTTCTCATTGTAGTTTCATCATAGCATTATTCTTGTCTTGCATATCCCCATTTTCAGGTTTATTTATATGTCAGCTTCTGTAAGATTAAATATCTTTTAACGTTTTTATTTAACAATCTTTTCATACAGAGAACAAACTCTGTTCCAACTAATTTAACCTCCCCCCCCCCCCCACCCCCCCCCCCCATCTCTCTCTCTCTCTCTCTCTCTCTCTCTCTCTCTCTCTCTCTCACTAACATTGGTATAATCTATTTTTATTGACGATCTTCAACATATAAATCCATTATAATAATCACAATGCCCAAAAAACATCTCGATTTCTTCAAACTTTAGATACGCTTTTAACTACAAAGCCTGAACTTCAAATTGCAGTGAGAAGCGATTCCAAAAAGTGTGAAGAACTCTAGAAATTATAAGAGCATTGGTTTTATTACAATTCCATACATATCTGGTCAAAAGTGACCAGTAGATTCTACATACTATGAAACCGCTTTTCAATCAACACTAACTACGTTGCGTGATAAAACAAGGAAGAGGAAGCAAAGCGAGAGAATGAGTTCCAGAGAGGAAGTCATTTGAAGACTGAGTCTTGGACGAAATCTGATGAGAAAAGTTGCTGATGAGAAAATCGTCAGGAAGAAAATCATCGGTCAAATTTGGCAAAATCTGGAAAATCGAATGAAAGCTTCTTTATCTCCTGCGAAATTTGGGTGTTTTGTTTATTTGAGCTCAAAATGAGACGATTTGTTCGTTACGCTTCGTGGACGGTGTCCTGTTTTTCTCACTTTCTCATATTTGTTTATTCTCTTCACCCGTCTTCTGTTTTTCCTCTTACTTTTTTATAGTGAATTTTCTTCTCCCAAAGGTACTTTTTTCATCTTTGCCGTGTTTTTATATTCTTTTAATTTCTGGTAAGTTGCTCACTCCAATCTCATTTTTCCAATCTTTCCATCTTTCCTTGTTAGCATTAATTTTGCCTATCTCTCCGGTTCCGATCATCTCTCTCTCTCTCTCTCTCTCTCTCCTTAATGTCTTTGACTTAATGACGATCGTTTTTAATGAACACTAATAGTGTAATTCTCTCTCTCTCTTCTTAATGTTACCTTAAGACGATCATTTATAATGAACACTAATAGTGTAATAATATCTCTCTCTCTCTCTCTCTCTCTCTCTCTCTCTCTCTCTCTCTCCCCTTAATGTCTCTATTTTACCTGATGACGATAATTTTTAATGAACACTAATAATGTAATTCTCTCTCTCTCTCTCTCTCTCTCTCTCTCTCTCTCTCTCTCTCTCTCTCTCAAACCTCTTGAAATTTTTCCATATAATGCTTGGTATTTACGACAGTAGTAGAGCAATAGATATACTCTACTTAGCTTTCCAAAAGGCCTTTGACAAAGTTCCGCACAAGAAACTAATGACAAAAGTTAAAGATTGAGGAATTGTAGGGGAAACAGCAGACTAGATCGAAGACTGGCTAAGTAATAAACACTGAAGAATCAAAATGGAAGTTCCCCATGGTCTGTCCTTGGGCCGTTCTTGTTTTTTTATTTTTATTAATGTCATTGATGTAGTCTTAACTAGCAGGATAGCCAAATTTGCAGATGACACCAAACTAGGTCTAAATACAGCAGACCCAAACACAGGGGAAAGTTTAGAAATGATCTTATGAATATAGGAGTGTGGTAAAAAAAGATGGCAAATTCCCTTTAACTTGGATAAGTGTTAAGTGTTATAAATAGGAACAAACAACCCTCAGGCCAACTATTTGCTGCTTGGGAATGACATAAATAGTTTAGAACAAAAAGTGGACCTTTGAGTCAATATTACCAAGGACTTAATATCTATAAAACAGTGCATAAAACTTGAAAAGAAGCCACAGAAACGAGTGGGATACATAAAGAAGCAGTTCAAATACAGAAACAAGAAAACGGTGCCACAGCTCTACACATCAATCGCTAGACCTCATCTTCAATAATCAGTACAGTTTTGGTCACCGACACAAAGAAAGGATATAAATAGATTAGAAAGGGTAAAAGCAATTGCCACAAAGTTAATTCCAGCTATCAGGAAAATAGGTTACTAAAGACGACGAGAGAGCCTGAACATGTATGGCTTAGAAACACAACGATTGCGAGGACACTTAATAGAAACATTTGAAATGCTGAAAGACATAACAAAAGTAGACAGTAACCTATTCACGTTAAACGAAAACCAAACAAGAAATAATGGCTAGAAACTAGAACTGAAGAGATACAACACATCTCATTGTGGGAACATCTTTACATACAAGATAATGTGACACATTCATTAAACTGCCACCAGAAGTCGTAAACAGCGACAGTGTAGAGGAGTTTAAAAGAAAGCTAGATCAAAATCCTTAGGACGGTGAATGAATAGATAAACCTGCTACTAGAGATAAGTGAGCACATGATGTCTCCTCGGATGGACTAATAAGTCTTGAATATATCCTAATCCTTCTAACTCCTTGAAACTCTCTCCTTAATGTCAGTCTTGTACCTTATGACAATAATTTTTAATGAACACTATTGCTGTATTCTCTCTCTCTCTCTCTCTCTCTCTCTCTGTTTATTTTACCTAATGCCGATCATTTTAAATGAACACTAATACTCTCTCTCTCTCTCTCTCTCTCTCTCTCTCTCTCTCTCTCTCTCTAATCTCCTTATTTTACCGAAATAGGCGATAATTTTAAATGAACCACTTATTACTGTAATTTTCTCCCCCCCCCCCCATCTTCTCTCTCACTCTCTCTTCTCTCTCTCTCTCTCTTCTTCTCTCTCTCTTTAATATCCTTATTTTAAACTAATGACGATAATTTTTAATGAACACTTAATACTGGTAAATCCTCTTCTCTCTCTCTCTCTCTCTCTCTCTATCTTCTCTCTCTCTCCCTCTCTCTCTTTAATATCCCTATTTTAACTAATGACGATAATTTTTTAATGAACACTAATTACTAATTCTCTCTCTCTTCTCTCTCTTCTCCTCTCTCTCTCTCTCTCGTCTCTCTCTCTCTCTTTAATCTCCTTATTTTTAACTAATGACGATAATTTTTAATGAACACTAATACTGTAATTCTCTCTCTCTCTCTCTCTCTCTCTCTCTCTCTCTCTCTCTCTCTCTCTCTAATCTCCTTATTTTACCTAATGTTACGATCATTTTTATTGAACACTAATTCTGTCATTCTCTCACTCCCTCTCCTTATTTTACCTAATGACGATAATTATTAATGAACACTATTACTGTAATTTTCTCTCTCTCTCTCTCTCTCTCTCTCTCTCTCTCTCTCTCTCTACCCCCTTAATGTCTTTGTTACCTAATGACGATCATTTTTAATGAACAATAATATTGTCATTCTCTCTCTCTCTCTCTCTCTCTCTCTCTCTCTCTCTCTCTCTCTCTCTCTCTCTCTCCTTAATCTCCTTATTTTACCTAATGACAATTATTTTCAATGAACACTAATACTGTAATCCTCTCTCTCCCCCGCCCCCCTTAATTTCTTTATGTTACCTACTGACGATCATTTTTAATGAACCCTAATAATGTAATCAGCGGGCCCCCCAACCCCTACCCTTTCTCTCTCTCTCTCTCTCTCTCTCTCTCTCTCTCTCTGTCCATTATCAGCCTTTCAGGTACACAAAACGAATTCTCAGCAGACGCTAATCAAGTCGTCAGTGATAAGAGGAAGCGGAAGGCAGGCGAGGATGAGCCTTCGGAAGGAAGTCGTTTCGAGACAATGATTCCTGGACGAAATCTAATGAGAAAAGTTGCTGATGATAAAATCGTTACCGCATCTTCATTTTGAATATTATCGGTTAAATTTGGGAAAATCGAATGACGGCTTCTTTATCACCTGACTCTGGTTTCTGTTATTTTTTCTCGATTTGACATTTTCTTAATGATGCATTAAAAGTAAGTAGTTCATGCAGGTTTTTGTTCTATTCTTCCCTGGTGTGTTTGTGTTTTTACCATTTTTAAATTTTCTTGAACCTCCGCCCTTTTGTTTTTCCACATTTTTCCACATTTTTTCCTTTTCGTTCATTAGTTACTTGGTTGAGCCAAATAACGATTGCTGAGATTTGTTTTAGAATGATTTTTGGATTGCAAACGTCTCAGGTATAGTATACGTATAAGCTTCACCTGATGTCATTAGCAGTTTTTAGTTTTCTGTAAAAGAAAACTATTGAGATGGCTTTGTATGTCTGTCCATATGTTTTCTGTCAGCCCCCCACATCTTAAAACTACTGAAACAAGAAGGCTGCAAACTAGTATGTTGATCATCCACCCTCCAATCATCAAACATATCAAATCGTAGCCTTCTAACCTCTGTAGTTCTTATTTTATCTAAGGCTAAAGTTAGCCATGCTCGTGCATCTGACAACGCTATAGGACAGGCCTCCGCCGGGCTGTGGCTGAAAGCTTCTTGGGCCGTGGCTCATACAGCATTATACGTTGTACAGAAAACTCGATTGAGCCGAAGAAATTTCGGAACATTTTTTTATCTGTTGAATTGTAGTATCTGTGCTCTGGCAGAGTACAGAGGTCATGATCAAGCTTCTTATATACGTATATCCTCTAACACTTTAAGGCACTTCTGACAAGGGCCCGTGCTGTTACTACCAGCTTAACCTAAACCATAAAAAACTTTTAAGGAGTGTTGTTGTTTATGTCTAGGTGAAACAACCGATACCTATCTTCTCTAGCCATTCGAAAGGGTGCTTATCGTTGACCTACTTTATTTTCATTCTTTTCTAGTCACATGCAATTCATAAATTTACTGGATGTCAATGAAGTATTTTTTGTTGCTGTCCTCAGCTTCCATAATTCAAGAGCTATTACCCAATTCCACATCTAATATGGAGATTTGCAGGTAAACCGGAGATGACTGGAAAATGGGCTGGGGGATCCAATTGCCATAATGTCCCTGGGATAGGGATTTTAGACCAAAACTCTATCATTAATCATTTTGATGATTTTGGTGTCAAATTAGAGCTAAACTTTTCTAGTTTTCTTGAATATTAGTTTAGACTGTAACGACAGTTAATAAGACAGGATGGTCGAATGAACAATATCTATAAATGAACGTTATCCTCGCCATCATATTTCGTCACCTGTTTTCATTCCAGCATTGCCCTGACGAACGCTGAAATTAATAGGATAATAGGTGTCAACAGTTTCTTCATTCATTTTTATTCCTCTTCCACATTTCTCTCTTCTCACTCGCCTTCATATTTTCATTTAGCATGTGTAATTTAGGCAATAATTATATTTCCATACGACTCCTCTACTCTGACCTAACTCAGAGCGCGAAGAAAAGGACGAACTTGGTGAGCAATACGTAAAGTACATTCACGTAGTACCTCCCACACGACAGAAATCCGTGAAAAAAGTTGCATAATGCCAATCAAATGTGCTAGTTGCAGAGACACTTACAATTAGCACCTGGTTCATTCCAGCATCAGCCATTGGGACCTCTGTTCTCGTCGGACGTATTATTAGCTCCGGGGCTTCAAGAGTCCAATCTTGATAATCATGTGGGACGAGTCAGATTGGTTTGATTTCACGGAGATATCACAATCCATGATAATAATACAGCACTTTAGCTAATACTTTCCTTGATGATCATGCTTTTATGGCAACACTCGGTGTTACCTTTAACTCCTAAGTATATTATTATTATTATTATTATTATTATTATTATTATTATTATTATTATTATTATTATTATTATTATTATTATTATTATTGATTGAAGAGCTTAAGTGACAACTTTGGCAGGTTTCTTAGCACGTGATCATAGTATTGATTTCAGTGTAGGAAGTAGTTCTCTTATCTAAGCTCAGCTAAATCAACTGACAGCAAAATAAGCTTTTAGGAAACTTTGTTTCTTCGGTTGTATATATATATATATATATATATATATATATATATATATATAATATATACATATATGTGTGTGTGCGTGTACACTTATTTATAAACAAAAGGGTTATCGGCTAAACAATAAATCAAAGAAACAGAGTAGTAGTTTTTGTATCCATTCCAAACTTCGGCTTGGAAGAAAAGGAAGTATTGGAAATTGCCGAAGTGCTGCTAGAGAGTTATGGGTGCCACATGTGCGTTAGAGCTTGATGAATATACCATATATATATACGTATATATATATATATATATATATATATATATATATATATACTATATATATACATATGTGTGTGTGCGTGTGTGTTTTAAGCATTAAAACTTGATAGTAACTATTAGTTTTCAGAATGCTTGTTCCTAAACTTTTGACAGTATAAGAATTTAATCATTATTATCATCGTTTATCGATCTTGCGCTTTATTGAGTCAACCTGAATCATTTTAACGTTAAGGAGAGATTTTAATTTCATAATGCTGTGACGCAACTTGGTGAGTTTCCTATCTCTCTCTCTCTCTCTCTCTGGATTGTTAGAGGTCTATTTCACATAAATAAATAGAATTGTCTACGATATTATTCATTGTCTAATACAGAAGCAAGTGGATTAATTGAATTTTCTATTATTGTTTCAAATATACGCTACTTACTGTAAAAATCGGACGCACAGACGATCGGAGGTTGGCAGAGCGCGATAACGAAATCTTCATACACTATGAATGATCAACACGCCTATTTAAGTCCAATAATGGATCGGAGAACCTGTGCTTTTAGTTGTCAGTTGTGGCAACTGAAGTGGGCCAGTTTGTTGCCTTACTCCTGAAGACGACCAGATAACCAACATTCTTCGCCCTCAAGGTGTGCCATAGCCTACGTACTACCCGCGCCCTTCAGCATTAATAGGTTAAAGCGGTGTTGCTTGGAGGTACACTCAAGCATTTTTGCACAGCCCTTTACAATTTATTTGCTTATTTGTCCATATTACTTTTTGTCACTAACTTTGCTGTTTTTAAGGATATTAAATTTTGTTCCTACTCAATCTTCACATTTGTTTACAAATGGTCACGCTATTCAGTGAACCCTTGCTAGGCATGTTGATGATCAATTACTTGTTGGAAGGTAATAATAAAATAAAAATAATTCATGCAATTATAGATGACATTTCCAGATAGCTGTGTCTGGTAATCTTTAATGTGATTCTTACGATTTTGACCTTCATTTCTATTATGATTGCTTTGCAAACTCATTACCCGCTCCCTCCATCAACGAACGGAAACGAGTTAATTAAGGGTATGCATCCTAACACAACAAAACATATAAGCACTGCATCCTGCCTGGCTGAGAAGGTGAGCTTTCAGTACTCTTGAAATGCCAGTAACCTTACCTGACCTTCGCTAACCTCACCTAAGGCACAGCATCTTACTTGACCTGGTGAGACACTTTTTTTTTTTTTTTTTTTTTTCCTTTTTTAAATCTTCAGCAGCAATCCCTTATGGACAAACTCAACTGATTATAACCCCAGAGAGCTCCGAGGGGAACTCAGCCTGCTGAGAAAGATAAGTTATAGGGAAAGATGATATAAATATATAAATGTGAGGAAATAGAAAACAAGTAAAAAATGCGCCGATGCGCTAGTGTTTTCTGTACATCGTATAATCAAGGCCACCGAAAATAAATGTATCTTTAGGTGGTCTGGGTATAAAGCTGTATGAGCCGCGGCCCATGAAACTTATACAACGGTCTGATGGTGGCCTGTCTTATATAGTTGCCAGACGCATGATTTAGCTAACTTGAACTTTTAAAAGAAATACTGAGGCTAAAGGGCTGCAAATGGGATGTTTGATGATTGCGGGGTGGGTGATCAGTACAAATAGTTATCTCATTAGTTATATTTTACAGAAAACTAATAAAACCGATATACCTGCTTGTAAGACAATGATCTGCCACTTTGCTGAACCAACTACTCACTTTTCAATGATGCAGCTATTCGTGTTGGGGAGCTTTACTCCCCCGATATTTGAGAATGTACGAAGGCTACAAACCCAGATTCCTGACTGAAGCCTCGTATATCAGGGTGAGTAACAGATTTGGGCTAAATGTTTCCTGGCTACATTCCCGCTATTCGGGGTAGCTGCCACTCCAATGATATTTCCACATATACACAATACCTCACAATCAACTTTTATTTTGAAATCTCTCTCTCCTCTATCATCTCTCCTCCTCTCTCTCCGTTCTCGTCTCTCTCTCTCTCTCTCTCTCTCTCTCTCTCTCCTAAACATTATTACCATCTTTCACACGCAAAACAATTTCTCAACAAACGTTAATTGCATCGTGTTAAAAAGGAAGGGGAAAAAGACGGGGGAGAATGAGCCCCAAAGAGGAAGTCGTTTAAAGGCGAAGAGTTCTGGACGAAATCTAATGAGAAAAGTTGCTGATGAGGAAATCGTTACCACATCTTCATTATGAAAATTATCGGTCAAATCTAGCGACGTGTGGAAAATCGAATGATGCTTTCTTTATTGCTTGCTGATTTTTTTTTTTTTTTTAGGTTTTTTCCGAATTTGGAGCCTGCGATAAAAGCCTAATTTGTTTTCAGCCCTCTTTTTAAAATTTTCCTTGTTCCATCTAATTTCTTTTTGTTCTTGCTAATTCCTTTCTTTTTGCTTTATCTCTCTTTGGGCATATTTGGCGTTTTTTTTCATTGTCTGCAAATTCAACTATTATCCAAGCAACTTTTCTAAATTTTTTACTCCTACTCGTCTCTCCACACTTAAAATTTTTAACCGTTCTCTTTCAATTTCTTGTTCTCTTAATAGCGGTCTCAATCTTCTTGGATTTTTGTCAATAACTTTTCTTAAATCCCTTTTATACACGAAATTATCGTTAATTTCTATTCTTCTTTGTTGCAAGATTTCCATAATTTTCTTTCCGCTTAATTGTAATTTTGCTTCTTAAACTCCACATTTTCCTGGTTCTTTATTTCTCATAATTCTTTTGTTTATTTTTGTGTTTTTGTCGTTTTTTACCCTTTCTTCCATGTTTTATTATCCTATATTTTTCTACTTTCCTTTTCACCTTATTCTTCATATTTTCTTCATTTTAGAACTTTTTTTCCACCTCGATTCATAATTCGTAGATAATCATATCCTTTTTGTCCCTCTTTTTCTTTAATCATTCCTTCGTTTTGCTTTACACGCACCTCACGTTAAGTCTTTATTTCCTACTCTTTCGTCTCTTAATCATTTCTTAGCTCTCCTATCTTTTATTCTCATTTTATCTAGATTTTGTTTACCGTTCTTTCCGACAGCTTCAGGTGATTCACCTTCGTAGTCTTCTTCTTCTGATTTGAAGCAAAGCGAAGATCCGACGAACCTTTTCCCACGAGATAAAAAGAAGCCTCGATTAGAGAGGTGCTTCTATTTTTATAATGACCTAATTCTCTCTCTAATAGTTGAGAAATTATCTCTGGTCTCATTTCCTATTTTAACTAGTGACATTTTCTATTAAAACTTTTACATCACTATAATAAGTGGTTTGGCCTGAAGAATATCACCCGCCTCTGTAGGCTGCACCTCCCCCCTCTCTCATGTCCTCCTCCTAATCCCCAACCCCCTACCCCCCACATCTCTGTTTTTCTCGTCGTTTAAGATAACGAACCCAATTTATCAATCATCACTCTCATTCCTGTGATTGGCTAGAATTAATGAGATGAGATCAGTCTTTTATCCACGTATGTGTACGTGCGTGCGCATGTGTGAGTGTGTAAGTATGCACCTAAATGTTGTAAAGAAAGTAAGTAAGTATGTTTTAGTTTAGCCTGACCACGTAGCTGATTATTAGTTCTCCTAGGGCTGGCCCGAAGCATTAGATATTTTTCCGTAGCTAGGAACCAATTGGTCACCGAGCAACGGAACCTACAGCTTATTGTGGGATCCGAACCACATTATATCGAGAAATGAATTTCTAATCACCAGAAACAAATTCTTCTGTCTCCACGCTGGTAGAGTGATGAATGGAAATCGGGATTACCGAATCGGTAGGCGAGCACGTAAACCGCTCGTCCAATGAGGAACTATAAAGAACGCTAGCAGTTCATGGTTTCATTCAGGTTGACTTTCTGAAAAGTGTGAAGTGAGGTAAAACAGTGAAGTCTTCGTCTAATATTCCTTTTTCTGAAATAAGTAACCTAAAACTATCATGCATTGAAGTAACTTTTTGATGCTATGTGTATAAGACATTTTATTTTGCATTTATTAAATAATCACAGGAGTTGTGAGCAAAAATACTGCTCATGTGAAGTTGTAGTTAGGTTATTGTCCTGTTTTTGTGAAAGTGTCAGTAGTTTGGGTAGTCGTGATGGATTCCCATCCTTTGTTTCATTTGTGGCCAAGAACATTTCTAAAGGAGAAATAGAGTTCCTATTATTTTACAGGAAGCTAAAGTAAATTTTATTCCAGTTATTGCATGCGCATGAATGTACGGATGTTTACCCTAGAAATTAATTAAATCCTTTCTTTGTTAATAATGACTAAATCTTTAGGTGTAATATTTTCACTGTTAGTAAGTTTTGTCATTAATATCATTATTTTAGGTTTTTGTCTGTGTATTTCTTTTGAACTTCTTTCTTATAATTTCGCTAAGTGAATTATTTGTGTTATTTTTCATGTAAGTGAATTAATATATTTTGGTTCGATGGTTCGTACCCGTGAGCCGACAGATTTCTTATCGACTAAAAAAAATTCCCCTTCGGTTAACATATAGGAAAATATATTAATTCCGAGGTAGAGCGAATTAGGAATTAAATGAAATTTATAGCTCGATGTATGTGTATGAATCACGGTAATGTGATGACTCATATAATGGCTATATGAAGACAAAAGCAAAACAACGTTACCGAGGTCGAGGTGGGTTGATGCCGACTCCAAAACAACGAACACCTGAGAGCGACAGGTATTTGTAGTTGAGAGGCGGCATAAACTTATTTCCTCTTGCGGTGGCGGTGTGGTCTAAGGCTTCACTGTGCGCCCTGAATTCGTTCGTTCGATGGTTCGCGCCCGTGAGCCGACAAATTTCTTATCGACTAAAAAAATTCCCCTTCGGTTAACATATATAAAAATATATTAATTCCGAGGTAGAGCGAATTAGATATTAAAGTACATTTGTAGCTCGATGTAAATATATATATATATATATATATATATATATATATATATATATATATATATATATATATATAGTATATGTATGTGTGTGCGAGCACGTGTGTTTTTGTATACGTGAGCTCATACCCGGCGGTCGTCTATAAGACGCACATAGGTATGCATGCTCTTACAAATTTTTTTTCGTTTTTACTTTTGAGTAAAAACCTAAAGAAGCAAAATTTATTGACGAGGGGAAGAAATCGTTTTAGAATGTATTTAAAGGAAATTCGAGTTCCATTAAGAGGAAAAGATGGAATGTTCTTAAATGCCTATTCTGCCTTCAGCATCTGGAGAGAACGGCGCCATTGGAAATCTACATAAGTAAATACAAAACGGAATGGCTTTCCATTTACTCAGGCTGTTTTGAATAAACTGCCAGTTTAGGAATTTTCCCCTCACTTGGTTCTGTTTCTTTTCAATCCCTGCTCTCTCTCTCTCTCTCTCTCTCTCTCTCTTTGGTTCTGTGTCTTTTCAATCCCTGCTCTCTCTCTCTCTCTCTCTCTCTCTCTCTCTCTCTCTCTCTCTCTCTGTGGGGGTAGGGAGGCCACTTAGGAATATATATAAGTAACATGTACGCACGTATTGTACATATATATGCAAATATTTTATATGTATGCGAACACACATCTTTATACACACAGTAGTAGTTGTTGTTATTGATTTTTTGTAGTTGTTGAAATAATAATTAACTAAACAGATTGTTGCTACTAATAAAAAAAAAAAATTCTATTATTCATATCCAAGGGGGGGGGGGGGGGGGGGGGGAGAAGGCAACTTGACCAGGTGGCGTCCGCTCGCCCCCCCTTAAATTCGCCACTACTCTCTCTCTCTCTCTCTCTCTCTCTCTCTCTCTCTCTCTCTCTCTCTCTGGTAAGGATGAGTGATATTTTATCTTACGGATATGTTAAAAACGTCATATTCCTTATAGTCTTGTATTTTGCTAAAGAATTATGATCACAACAATTATCAATGGGGTCGCATGAAAAATTTGCCCTTTCTATGAGTATAGAAAATATATACTATTCTACATTAGGATGGAAATAAAAACCTGAAAATGCTTATGCTAATGGAATTAATTTGGACCAGAGATGAAAATTTAGTATGCTTAAAGCGACCTAATAAACTTGCCTGATAACACAACATCACGAATCGATCTTTGAACTAACTGAAGTGATAATATCTCATCTTGAATGCTTAAACAGAATTCAGTGGAACTCTGAAAATGGCAAATTTAAAAATAAAGATTGATGGGAAGCTCGAAAAATACTACGACTTTGGGATAGCCCTCTTCTGTGGTGAATGGCTGTGGCCGAAGATAAAGGTGAAAGATGACAAAGGCAAGAGAGTTCTCAAGCTTTCAGTTTCCTCACATTACGTGTGTGTGTGTGTGTGTGTGTGTCTGTGTGGGAGGGATGGGGATGGAGTGGGAAGGGTGGAGGGAAAGGGAGGGAGGAGCCAGAATAGTGACACATTGATGATAACACTACGAGGATAGAGTGCCAGGAGAACAATGACCAAAGTGTGCATGTGCGGTGTGTTTGTGTGCTTCTGGTAATTTAACCAGACTCGTTTTCATCATCATAGCCTCCAGCACTGCAGCCCAAAGTGCTTCTGTGAAATTTTACATCACATATATTTTTTGTGCTTTCATTTCCACGAAAATCCACTCCTCCCCAGCCTCCTGTTCCATCAGAGTAGGTCTAGTTCTTTCAACTCTCCGGGTGGCCATGTGAGCCCTGGTGACACTATCATGTACTATTCTCCCAGAGATTGTGCGATGGGCATATCCAAGCTATATCTCCCTCTCCCTTTTATCTGCGCATCATCTGCATGTGAAAGACCCGTAAAATCTTTTACGATATAAGTAATTACTCTGAAAGGAGAAAATTGGAGAAGGGCAAAGTTAACGATTCTGGATAGCTGGATGAAAAGGGACCCAAGTGAACTCAAAAGGTATACGACAGCGAGGTGGAAGGCTGGTAGAGTGTTACAAAGAATCGTCAGCTTTGTGTGACACACTGTAAGCAACCATCGCCCCGAAAGTGGAATATCCCCAAAATAGTTTCGTAGAAATAAAAAAAATGTGACCATTTTTGGAGGAGAGAAGCTTTAAGATGAGATCCGAATGACTTCTTGAATTCTGCAAGTAAGAATACTCTCTGGTATGGGCTCAGCGCTCCATGAACTTTGAATTTTTATGCAATTGCTAGAACATTTTTCTCTACTTTGATGTATCACAAGCAGCCTCTCATTCATTAGGGTTAGTTTTGCCTATCTTATTTTTTTATTGGTTATAACCAAATATCGATGTTGCCTTAGAAAATTTACTCATAAATATATGACCATGTGGTGTTGTAACAATTAATTCTGAATCATGGAAGTTAAGTAACCTTTCCACCTTACTCCATCTTGCTCTATGGAATGTATGATTTTTGTGACATGTTTGGGCAAAATGCTTTTTCACGGAATTTTTCTATAAGAGCAAACAAATGAACTCAGTTACCTGAATCATATCAAGATTCGTTTCCGTGTTTTTACATTTTATTTTCCCGTCCTCTGACTTTAGTCTTAAGTTACTGAGACTATTGGCGGTTCCGATTAGGCATTAGCTTTTTCATTTCAGTCTATATCCATGTCATTTATCTGTATCAGCAACGACTCAGTTACCATTCTAACGGCTTAAGTAATTTTCTCTCCCCTTAAGCTAAAATTGTATAGAAGTTAAAAATGTTTTAGTTGAAAACCAATGTATAAGAGGTAGGAAGCCCAAGAATAGAAAGAGAAGATCTAGAATTAAGAGTTGGGACCTTAAAGGAGAAAAGGGGGAGCAATTTAGGAGAAATGTTAGATATAAATGCCTGGAAAGGGGGAACGTAGAATTTGGACAGGGTAACAGAGTGGAAAATATTTGAGAAGACACGAGAGAAATGTGTGGGGGAATCAGAGGAACTGGTGGGAAGAACCAGCGGATATAGAGTGTCGAGAGGAGAAAAGTGGTGGCGGAATGGAGAGGTGCAAGAATCAATTGAAAGAAAATCAAAGGCATTTAAGGACTGGAAAGTAACGCATGCACAGGGTGCAGAGGTAAGGTACAGAGAAGAGGAAAGAGTGGCGAAAGGAGGGTAGGTATGGCTATTGGAAGGGCAGCAGAGCAGTTGAATGAAAGACTAGGAGCAAGAGGAGATAAGGATATCAATAAGATTTCAAACTTGAGGAAAAGGCAGAGACAGGATGTGGGTGAATTTGGTGTCATCAAGGATAGTGACAGAAATATATTGTATAGGGATGAAGACATTAAAGAGATGGCGAGAGTATTTTGAACAACTGTTGAATACTGAAAATGAGAGAGAGGAGATAGGGGAAGCACAGAGGGTGGAAGGACCAGTGATGGAGATACAGGATACAGAAGTGAAGAGAGCATTAAGGAAAATGAAGAATGGTAAATCACCAGGTCCATCGGAGTTCCAAATTGAAATGATCAAATTACTAGGTACAGCGGGGGAGAAATGGATGCTGGAATTATTAAAATCTATATGGAAGAGGAAGAAATGCCAAGGGACTGGGATGAGAGTCTAATGGTATATATATTCAAGCATAAGGTAGATATCATGGATTGTGGTAACTACAGGGGAATTAAACTAACAAAGCATGGATTGAAAGTTTAGAGAGAATACTGGATGAGATATTAAGAGAGATTGTAAAGATCGGGAAACAGCAGTATAGATTCATGAGAGGAAGAGGGACTGTGGATGCCATCTTCATAGTAAGACAGCTACAGGAAACGAGGCTAGAGGAAAACCAGGAGCTCTATTGTGCATTTATAGACCTAGAGAAAGCATACGATAGAATCCCAAGAGAAGTGATGTTTTGGTGTTTAAGGAAAAGGAAAGTCCCAGAAAATTTGGTTAGGCTGGTCGAGATGATATATAAAAGAACGAGCACAAAAGTTATAACAGCCGTTGGGGAAACACAAAACTTTGAAGTTAGTGTTGGTTTACACCGGGGGTCAGCATTAAGCCCATTTTTGTTTGTGCTGGTCATGGATGTGTTGAGTGAAGAGATCAGGAATGAAGAGCTGTGGGAATTGTTGTACTCCGATGATCTGGTGATTACTGATGAAAATGAGGACCTACAGAGAAGGGTTGGAGAGTGGCAGGAGTCTTTAGAGAGGGGTGGCTTAAAGGTGAATGTGAATAAAACAGAGGTTTTGCTGAGCAGTAAGGAAGATAGAGACAGAATACATATTCAAGAAAGAAGAGGCTCAATTATAAAACAGGCAGAAAAGTTTAAATACTTAGGATCTACTTTAAGCCAAGAGGGAGGATATGAGGCTGAAGGTGACAGCAGGATAAAAGCTTTAGGGAGAAGTGGAGACAGGTAGCTGGAGAGGTATGTGATAAGAAAATGCTATTCAAGTTATAAGTCAAGATATATAACACAGTGATAAGACCAGTGTTAATGTATGGAGGAGAAACATGGGCTCGAAGAAGAAAAGAGGAAGTAAAGCTTGAGAGAACAGAGATGAGAGTGATGAGGTGGATTATGGGCATATCGCTGCTTGAGAGACTGGAAGATTATGAAATAAGAAAAAGAGCAGCCTTATTAAAGATTACAGAGGTGATAAGAGAGTCACGAGTGAGACGGTATGGGCAAGTGTTGAGGATAGATGACAAGGAGAAAGTGAAGAGGACTTGGGGGGTAAAGCGAAGGAAGATATGGAAAGAAAGGGTTTGGTGGAGGATGATGCCTTTGATAGAAGGCAGTGGAGAAGGTGCATCAGGCAACCGACACCTTAATTAAGGGATAACGGTGGGAAAGAAGAAGTATAACTTACTCATGTGAGTCATGATAGTAACTTTCCACAGATGATATCTTTTCCAGGAGTTTCCTCTTTGCTACAACTAAAATGTGAAATAGTTTACCTAGTGAATCTGCGTAAAGTTCTCACCTCCAAATATTTAACCGAGGAGAAAATTAATCCCAGCTTTCTGCTGAGGTCTCCTGAATTTCAGGTGTAAGGGCTTTATTTACTATTTTCCCATGTTTATCTGTCTATCACCTGTTCTTGTAACTTATCTCTGCGGGTGTTCTGTTTTATAGATTATAGACTCTGTCCATAAGGGTTTTCAGATAAAGATTTAATGAAAGAAAGAAAGAATTTATGATGAATGCTGAGTATGACCATCAGCCAGTTACGACGAGGAATAGATGCCGTTATTTAAAAAATAAAAACAGGCAGAGGCTATACTATCCCCCAGCTATACAATTATCACTCGTCATTAACTGCAATGCACATTTCTATGATGCAAGAATTTCAGTAATAGCAGATTTATAGCATTCATAAGAACCGAATAAATACACGACAATTAAACGGACTGACTCTCACTTTGCGAAAACATTAGCTTCTGTGAATGCGCTTATATTGTTTCCTCGTTGTAATTCTTGGCTATCTGAGTTGCACAAATGGGACCAAAGGAAGTTCCCCCAAATTAAACAAACCGATTCATTATTTGTATCCAGAATCGCTAGCAGAAACTTCAGGCATCTCTCTCTCTCTCTCTCTCTCTCTCTCTCTCTCTCTCTCTCTCTCTCTCAAGGAAGTTCCCCTAAATTAAACAAACCGATTCATTATTTGTATCCAGAATCGCTAGCAGAAATTTCGGGCATCTCTCTCTCTCTCTCTCTCTCTCTCTCTCTCTCTCTCTCTCTCTTGAAGAATAGATGATGAATTGTAAATTAGCTCATTGTCTCTTTCACCAAATTTTTCTTATCTTTTTTTATCATCTTTGCTCGGTATCACGCGACCAGACTAGCTTGTGAAGACACTTGATTTTCTTTTAGTTCATGCCAAAATTATCATAATGGTTAAATAAAAATGTCTCCCAGAGGAGTAACGAAAACGACTCACTTTAGTCGGGGATCAAATGAATATCTTCATAAAAAAAAGAAAAAGGTATATATATATATATATATATATATATATATGTATATAACATATATATAATATATATATACATAGATATATATCTATATATATAGAATATATAGTATATAATATATATATCTTCAAGTAATCAAAGTCCACAATTATGTAAAATGTGTATTAAAAATACATAAAAAACGGGAGCTTTCGTCTACTTGATCAGTAGACCTCAGAGTACGGCTGATGAGGTCTACTGATCAAGTAGACGAAAGCTCCCGTTTTTTATGTATTTTTAATACACATTTTACATAATTGTGGACTTTGATTACTTGAAGATTTCTCAGTCACGTTATGGTGATTTTTGAGATATATATATATATATATATATATATATATATATATATATATATATATATATATATATATATTATAAATCAAGCTGAAGGACATCTTCAGCCCTTCTTTTAATTAATCAAAGAATAGCAAAATTAGATATAAGCATCATGAATCTTATAAAGGTAAAAAACTTTTAAGTACGATATTTCGGTTTTGGGAAAGCGCATATTTCTATATATGCCATTGAATGTCATCTTAGATTAACAGTGAGAATAACCCTAAATATGCTGCAGGTGACATTGTCTAACGCAGGGGTACTTAACCTTTTGATGATTCGAGACCCCAATGAATTGCCCAGTATGGTCCCATACCCCCTTTAAGTCCACTTAAGTCCTATTTGTTGACAATATAACTTAATAAACTTAGATTAATACATACTTTAGGTGTGAATAACTAAGAATAGAAAAAAAAGAAAATCAAAAGCATTTAAAGTTTTATATAGATATTTATTTACAAAATGTACACATGTATACATTGTAACATTAGAATCAAATATATACAAATATCAAGAGATCATGTCCCATATCCACAGCATGTGGTTCTCATACCACCAATGGGTATGGATACTCCATGTTAAGAAACCCTGTTCTTACATGTATGGCTAAAACTGAGAGTGTGGAAGATCATTTTTTTTTAATGAATATTAATATTTAGTCGTCTATATTTCAAAACAACCTCTCTCTCTCTCTCTCTCTCTCTCTCTCTCTCTCTCTCAACGAATAAATGTTGAATTATGAATTAATACCTGGTACAGCTATGCTCCAATCTGACGCAATGTGATTCTTTTCCCATCGTCCAGAATCTCAGACTCAACGTAACGTTGCCAAGTAGTGTTAAACTTTTTTTTTTTTTTATAATGTCATACATGTTGACAAGTTTACGAGAGTTTACGAGTTCACAGCTAGCATTATTTCCCTTATGGTTATATAAATATGATTCCTTTTATATACTGGCATAATTTGTAAACTGTGTGATTTGACCAGATTTTTTTTTAAAACACGGTGTGATAAGGTTAGCGATGACGTCTATGCCAGAGCTCTTAACATGCTTAACGTAATTACCTCTGCAGCATTATAACAGTAGCCCTAATAAAGTCAGTCATAAAACAAGATTTTCAAAATAGGATTATGAATTACAAGTTTTCTTTGAACATTGAAGTTATAGGCTGCGTTCAAGCTGTTTATATTTGCAAAATGATTTATAGTTCTAAAAGAATAATCTGACCCTTCTGAGATGTAATCTCTGTTACTTAAGAATTTATTTGCAGAGATTACCAATTCTTTGAAGAATAAAAGACAATGATGATTTTGAATATATGGAGAAGTTGCTATTAATCGATATTTCTATTGGTATTAAAATCAAGGCCTATGGAACACTTGTTTTTTAATTGGCTTAACGTATTTCCTTCAAAGTCCTTCTGCTCGCGTTTGGTGTATAATTTATTCATTCATGAGATAATTTGCAAGAAGGTGTAGATAACCTCATTTGCTGTCTGGTCAGAAATTAATGCAGCGATGTGAATGCTAAGTGTAATGTATTTATAGCACTGCATTAAGCTACGCATGTCCTTGAATATCCAATTCGCTCTACTCGGAATTAATATATATTCATATATGTTTCCGAGGTAGAGCGAATTGGATATTAAAGGACATTTGTAGCTTAATGCATATATATGAATCACGGTGATGTGATAAAGATTCATATCCATAGTAAGTGAAGAAATCTAACATACCTAGGCTTAGGAACAAATTCTTGGCTTTAGCAAAAGAATTGCGTTGGTGAATATTTGCTAGTACGCCATAAGTTTTCAAGTGGTTAAGAGATCTGTTCAAATCATTATATTTTTATGATAATAGAAATGTCCCTCCTACAAATACAAAATTAATGGTTTCAAGAACCTCATTGTCGATACTCATTGTAGACCTATTCGTACACCAGGTGGTGGTTCACGCTGCAGCCACTATAATGGTTGCTACTCCACACCCAATGATATCGGTAGATGGATTCTACTTTTATATTTACTTATTTGCATTTTTTCAGTGTTGAGGAGTAAAAACAATCAACTAAGACTATTTCAGATTTTACTTTGCATTGAAAGCAATATTGATGTTATGAAAAAAGTTTTAATTTTTTTTATTTAACATTTGAAGTGAGGTATGATGATAACTCTTGTTTGACAAATGTATCGGGGATGAGTGAACAAAAGATTTAAAAATGTTTTATAACTGTTTTTCCGAAATTTGGCGACACATGACATTTTCTTACAGTTTTGAAATATATGGCAGATTTCACTCTTGTGAAACATATTATGACCTAATTGTATGCAATAATTGTATATAAGAATGGCCCGAAGGTTTAGATATTTTCACATAGACAGAAACCAATTGGTTACCTAGTAACGGGACCTACAGCTTATTGTGGGATCTGAACCACATTATATCGAGAAATTAATTTCTAATCACCAGAAATACTAAACTCCTCTGACACCGCATTGGCAGAGGGGGGAATCAAACTCGGGACTACCAAATCAGTAGGCGAGCACATTAACAACTTTTCTAACGAGGAATCAGAAAAAGCATGTTAGGTTGCCTGTTTGTGAATTTTAAACGAAATCCTATGCAGTCATGTAGCATAAATTCTGAGCATAGCTGTACTTCCTTAGACTTCGAAAATAGATTTCTTATAATTTTTGGGATACTTGAATAAAGAATTACTTGAAGGTGGAAACGCAAGTAGAAAAATGTTCTGATTATGATTTCGGGCAAATTTCCCCATAAATCCGAACATATTAAATGGACGAAATTGCAATCGGAAAGACTCCTGTTAAATCCTATTCAAAGAAGTTCAGAAAAAGGATCCAGTTTTTGACGAAGACAATTATATTTTCAAGGAGAAATTCTGACTGACCGTTTTACATAGTCAGTCTAAGTCTGCAACTGTTATCGATAAGGAAATGCCCAAGCCCCACTATTATGATTTTCGGAGAAGTTAAGAAGCCAAAAGAATAATGTATTCCTAAACAATACATAAAACTGAAAATTAAACCGAAATGGTACATTTTAGACCTACGGGTACTAGCGATACAAAAACTAAACACAAAAACGGAAATCCTAATTGGAGATTTGCAATTCGTTGAGGTAGCGGGAGGGAGGGAGGGAGGGAGGGAGGGAGGGAGCTCTTTGTGGAAATTACCGCGGATGGGGAATCCAATTCTCAACCGTAAAGGAAAAGGTATGAGTTTCGATGACCCAGTAAAAATGGCACAAGAATTCAATGAGTATTTTGCTGGAATCGGAGAGCTGTTGGCATTTTGTAAGGTAAAACGTCTATTCATTCCATATGTATTTGTTCTCTGTAAAAGAAAACTACTTAAATGGCGATTTGTCTGTCCGTCCGCACTTTTTCTGTCCGCCCTCACATCTTCAAAACCACAGAGGCTAGAGGGCTGCATATTTGTATGTTAATCATCCACCCTCCAGTTAAAACATATCAAATTGCAGCCCTCTAGCCTCAGTAGTTTTTTTTTTCTTTAAGGCAGCATTATACGTTGTACAGAAAACTCGATTACACCGAAGAAACAATGGTTCGTGATTTTACTTGTTTTTCTTACAACTGTAATCAATGAATACTTCTACGATAGTTTTAGTTGTCAAGAATTGGAAAAACACAGATACCTATGACAAACTCAACAGTTTTTCCTCTCTAATACGTGACAGCTCCCATCATTTACGCACTGATTGATACGTTAATTGATGCCATCATTTTTTAGAATTATTATGGGAATACCAAGATGTAATTCCGTTTACTAAAAGTGGAGATGCTTTGGCGTTAGCAATTATCGTCCTATTTCTTTACAACCGATCCTTTGTGCAGCTTCAGAAAAAGTTGTGGTGATTCAATTAATGTCTTTTCGCTGGTCTAATTAGTTGTGGGCTAAAAGTCAACATCCTGCAGACCAAACGTGTTGACAGGTTCTGTCCCTGGGATAGCCTACGAGTAGATCTCCAATAATAGCATTTTTGCTTTGGTGTCTCAAGAGAATTTGATAATGGCAGAAACAAAACAGACTTTTTTTCTTCTTCTTTTTTCTTTAATGAGAATAGGGTTACTAAGAATCGTGGTTCGCTGTCGATTTATTTTTAGAAATTTTAAGATTTGTTTTATGCGTGCCATTTCTGTGTCAGAGATTTAAAGATGATTGCTCGTCAGTCTAACTTTTAATTTAGCAGACTGCGAATAGGACCTCCAGCCACTTATAAAGCGAACAGATATTGTGTTAAATAAATTTGTGAGTATTTCCATCGAAATGGTTTAAATGTGATTGAATAGAAAACTCGACATTTTTGTCAAAGATTGCGCCATTTTATATTTAACATTACATCTGGTGATAATGATTTTAAAATAAATTTTGGAAAGCAGCATTCATCATTTCTAATCTGCAAAAACCCATAATGATTATTTGTACAGAGTCCCCTTTATGATATACGCAATGAATAATCAAGTGGATAAGAAATTAAATGGCAAAAGGACATCTTAAAAGCGAATAACGAAAAAGACCCAGACAAGAGATAACATGCGTTTCAAATAAGATCATTTGCACTTGAAAACATGGGAAAATCCAATTTTGTTGACAATACTGGGAATGGATAGGGATTTTATGCATATAGTTATAGTAAACTTTATTCTTACCCTTGGGCAGAGAGAGAGAGAGAGAGAGTGTGTGTGTGTGTGTGTGTGTGAGACAAAAATAAAAGAATAAATAATCCCGCTGAATCGATAGGGAAAGGGAGGCTATAATGCGAAATGAAATACGTTTTAACAAATCTTATAGCATGGTGTAGAACAGAAGAAACAAGCAAATAAGCGAACTGTGCAAAAGTAGCAGGTGTCGTGTGAGTGGCTGTTTCCCCATCCTCAACGGGACAGGAAGTGAAGCCTAATCTGAAAATGGTGAAATCTGTCTGCGACGCAGGAGAATAGCATCGATAGTAGTATAGACGGAGGCAAAGGTCAAGAAAGGTTGTAGTAGAGGCTCCTGAAGGATGAAAAGATTTCAAAATGATGTAAATGGCCAACAAAGAGAAGTAAACAATGCGCCGGCGTTCCTTAGGCGCAATCGAGTTTCCTGTTCAGCGTATAATGCTGTACAAAACTTTCAGCCACGGCCCATGAAACTCTCAGCCGCCACCCATGAAACTTTCAGCCCCGGCCCTGTAGTGGCCTGTGTTGTTGACACCTATAGCGTTGTCAGACGCATGATCATGGCTAACTTCAACCTTAAAAATAATAAACGCTACTGATGCTAGAGGGCTGTAATTTGGTATACTTGATGGCCGGAGGGTGGATGATCAACATACCAATTTGCAGCCCTCTAGCCTCAGTAGTTTTAAAGATCTGAGGGCGGAGAAAAAAAGTGCGGACAGAAAGAAAATAGCCATCTCTATAGTTTTCTTTTACAAAAAACTGAATTTATCGACAGCACCTCGGAAACAAAATCCGCTTTCTATGGCAACAGATTCCTGCTGGGCAAGTTAGAAGCAAATTGAAGGTTCAAAATGTTTATTGAAAGGTAAAGTTGGATCGTGCTACTATGAAAGCAAATACAAAAATAGGATGAGAAAAAAGGAGGAAATTGGTAGAAGCAGTGCTTGCAAAAGTATCAACAAAATTTGTATTATTTTTATTACTATATTTCAGTAGATGAAACCTATTTACATGGAACAAGCACACAGGGACCATTGACTTGAAATTCAAGCTTCCATGGAATGTTAGTTTCAACCTCCCACCGTAAGCAGCCCCCACACTGCAGCAGTAACTGATCATGATACAGAGCTAGAGATTTTTAATCGGACTCGGGGAGACGTGAACCCCCGAAATCTGAGTGGCATGCCACGACTTAGCAAGTCGTGAGAGAAAAGGAAAACAAGAGACGGGAACACGAACTTATATAAATACCAATATAGCAAGGTCTAAAGAATTCCTTAGACCTTACCAATATAGTAGGGGGCAAAAACGTAAACGAGAAAAACAAGTTAAAAGCTGAATGAGATTCTAGAAAGTGTGAGAGAGAGCGTGAAGATATAAGTGGAAAACTTGTTCGACTAAAGCTTTCAGAAATTTTATAGAATGGGTTTGGGATGTCAACAGCAATGGCATATTGCAATAAGGCTGTTTATATTTCAGTATAGTAATAATGAACTTAGATGCCAGGTAGTTCTAGACTTATATGAGCCATGCTGCCAACCCTTATAAAGAGTTTTATACGCTGAGAATTGTTTAGTGTCAAAACCTTTTGCGTGGTGGTCAAACCCATAGAACAATGACCTGATGAGTTGACACTATCATCTATCTTTAGGAGAGACGACTGGATCAAACAATCTTTTCATTAAGAAGTATAGTTTCAGGAGTTCAGAGTGAGGCGAAACTAAAAAAGGAAACAGGATCGAGTTATTCAGGAACTTGAAGAAGCGTCGTGGAAAACAGAAAGGGTCTTCCGTCCTTCAGTTTCTTCCTAGAACATTTCCTTTCCAGGTAGTCTTTCGGATTTAGAAAAGCACAACATACCCGGAATTTGGAATCAGCATGAGCATTTTCTTTGACCGATATCATAGTTTTCCAGGAAGTTTAAAATAACTCATCTTTGTAGATTCTTTCATCGGCTTTTGCGTTAAACTCTTAAACATATAAAATCTTCTTCCATCAGAGGAAAAAAATCTTGAAAGTGGTCACCAAGATACTGACCATTTATAAGATTTAGTTTTTCTTCTATAATCCAGCAATTTGACGAAACATTTAACCCTTCTGCATATTTTTGGTTATTGTACAGTAAGTTCCAAAACTGAAGCGACAAATTTCAGAGAATTTCGTTCGAAATTCACTAACTGGCAACTACAACTCGTAGCTGAAAAATATATTTTTGTTCTACAGTGAAAGCTCTATCAAGCAAAATAAAGCTAACATATGATGCACAAATATCAAATCTATGATATTTATAACAATCATAAGAAAAAATTACGGTAATAGTAATTATTTTGAACTATAGCAATTACTTCAAACTATAGAAACGAAACAATTTGAAATTCTCGTTCAACACAGGATTACCAACATTACCAATGTATATTTCTAGCAATGTGGAAACAAATATTTAATATTATAGTGTATTATCAATTATTTTAGCGAAGATGCATAAAACCATGCAAGTATCAATAGAATGTGAAGGGAAAATCTCTGCGACATTAAACATAATCAACCATGAATGCACCTAGATTCAATTAGAAGTTAGGGTGGTTGGTAGATCTGATTCTTGCTTCTAGGGCCGAGCATAAAACACCATCTTCGAGAAAGGCTCTACCTCTAACCTCTGCTGCTACCTTCAGGTGACTAGGCCTAGTTCCGGGCATTGCAAGGCTTACAATGCAGGGCCACTGTCTGTTATTTAGGCAAAGATAGAACCTTCAGGACCGACACCAGGACCTGTCCTTGCACCTGGGAACAGACTCGCTATATAAAAAATAAGAAAGTCGGTCGCAAGCAACCAGAACACCCGTAAAATCACCATCTGGTTAAGTAGGGAGACGACGAGCCCCAACAACCCCTTCCCCCCTCTACCTCTACCTCTACCCACAATACTAACTCCACCTTTTTCATTCAACCTATTACCTCAAATCTTCGAATCATATCCCAACCGTGAAATTTAAAGACTGAATTTGTGTAAGTGGGCGTATCATAAGGGAGTGATATCACCCAAATTCATATTTCCACTGACAACCAGTAATCAGTTCGATCCAGTCAAGTATTATTGCATAACAGAATTGATGAGTTTTTTGGGAGATAGGGATATATATATATAGTATATATATAGATATATATAATATATATTATTAATATATGTATATTATAATATATATATATATCTATATATATATATAAAAGTATATATATATATTAAGCACCCGAGCATGACCAATAGGCCTAGTGCTCGATTCTTAAAACAGGCCTCTGGTTATTCCTGATAGATAAAAACGTCCTGAGAGAAGAGAGAGAGAGAGAGAGAGAGAGAGAGAGAGGAGAGAGACGAGAGAGAGAGAGAGAGAGAGAGAAGAGAGCATAACAGGGGATACTCGAATTAAAATAATGCTCGCCAAGCATATTCACACTCCGGATCATATGGACAAGAATAGTCTCACTTATGTACTGAGAAAAAAAAAAAAAGTGGAAACCTACGAAAATACTTGTTTGGTGCGACCCTGAACGCAATTCCGCATGCAAAAATTTGCACAATCGAGAAATTCCATGAAATTATAAACTAACAAGCTGGAAAATATATTTCCTTGATTCTTGAAATAGGCCTAACCATGTAACCAACGCTAAACGCGCACATAACTGAATTTCGTTTTTTTTTTTTTTTTTTTTTTTTTTTTTTTTACACCAACTTGTCTTATTTATATTTCATTTAATCAGATGCTAAACTTCTCTGTGCTTTATCAAAAGAAATCATAATAACTTTCGATATAACGCTAAAAAAGTAGAAAGTTAATTTACAAATATTAGGCCAATGCTTATGCACACGGTTCCTGCTGCCACTCTATGGCGAACACTTCATATCACACTTTGGAAGACCGCAGATGTTTCTTTGGGGAAATTCTTTTTTTTTCTATTAATAAACAATTACTGAACTAACATTGATCATTCACTGGGGAAATACTTTGTGCGCTTATGCAGTTAATCACTGATACGTATTATCAGATAAATAGGATGACAATAATTGGAATAAAATATACTAACTGGCAACCCCATAAGTTTCTATAGAAGTACGATCAATTCTGAGATTTGTCGCTTCACTTCTGGAACTTACTGTACATATATAAAGCCTTAAATTGCTTTGAATTTGATCTTCTCCTGAAATTCCCTTATTTCATTCTGATATAAACTGTTTGAAATCTAAGGAGAGAGAGAGAGAGAGAGAGAGAGAGAGAGAGAGAGAGAGAGAGAGAGAGAGAGAGAGAGATGTACAAAAAGCTTTTTGAATGAAATAATTCATAAATGGAATCGCCACAGATAGCAGTAACATTAAAGCAATAAATATTACCCATTATATAATTTGAAATGATCAATGTCGTTTAATAAAACGCCTGCCATGTATTTTTACAGATCTCGCTCCATTTCGTAATTTAGAAGATAAATGTTCAGTATATATCATACTTTGCTTACAATTTAATATATTTTCGGATGTATTTTCATAAGACGTTACGAATAAGAACGTTTTTACGCCAACAAAATATCTAACAGGTGTCATAATCTTCGCTACTTTCTCTGCACCATATTTATAATACGTTTTAATTACGCTTTTCAATATTGACAGAAAATGAGTAATAACCAATCATTATCATGGGAATATTTTGCATTGAGATACTGACAAGAAAAAGAGATGGAATAGGTATTCCTTAACAAACTTTTTTTTTTTTTTTTTACAAATATTCATCTACGATGTGGCGATTCGAACTCTCAGGTAGTGATTAGATAAAAAAACCACATAAGATCGTAGTTTTATTGTAGAATTCAGTGGAAAACTTTCCGGCTTATAGTTTAATGTTCTTAGAATCATAAGGGGAAACTATTGATTTTGTATTGACTTATTTTCACCTCACTATTTTTGCTCATTGTTTTACATGAAAAAGGATTTAAAGAAATTCGGTTATACGGTTCACTTGTTAGACGAAACTCTGCATTATATAAATGTAATACAGAATAAGGCAGAAATCCGATAATTTATCATGAATTTCCCGTTGATCGACTGCCCGTTTCCCTGAGATTAATCAAGTTGAGAAGGGTTTACTACGTGTGATAATGCAGTGTCTATAAACACCAGCGTCTCTCGTCTTGATGATGGGAAGGTGTTTCCTCGTAAAGGAGCCTCGAGGTGCGACGCACGATTTTGTCGCTGTCATTCAGCGTCTTAGAAAAGCTACTCACTTTACACACACACACACACACACACACACACACACACACACACACACATATATATATATAGTATATATATATATATATATATATATATCATATAATATATATATAATTTATATTAGATATATATATTATATTATATATTATTATTATATATATATATATTATATATATATATGGTATGTCTGTATGTGTATATACTATATATGTATATCTATACTATGAATATATGTGTGTGTAATTAATGTATATATACATTCGTGATGACTGTGCATAATTCAGAAGGATGAAAAACGGACCGAGACAGAGCTGGTTAGATGAACGCAAAGAGTGTTAGAACAGAAAGGTTTTCATATCCAGCACTTACTACAGTGCGTGCGGCAGGTTTATTATTATATATATAAAACATTACAACTGCACTCTGCTTTTCTACTGGCTGCTTCTGTGGGTGTTCTGCGGCAGGACAATATTCAGCGATTCGTCGTCTGTCTGCCCTTTAGAGTCCTGTACTGTATGAGGACACTTTCATCATTTATTGTGCAAGTTTTTTTTATCTCTACGTTCACCCCTGTAGCCGCTTTCTTCGGACCTCTTCGCTGCTGTTGCATCATCCGTAGGGAGACTTACCTCCGGTAAACGTAATTATTACATAGGAGTTGTTTAGTGTGAATATGGACGCTGTCGTACCACTGACTCTACGGTGATTTGTTGATGGTATTCAACGGAGTCTACTTAAACTGTGATCTATGATGGACGTAGGGAGACTTATCTCCGGTAAGCGCACATAAGGAACAGTATTTTATCGACCTGTAACGCTCAGGTGTATTGGAAACTTTGAGTTGCTGATGGTAATCGGAGAGAATCATCTTCAGGATATAGTCTGCAGTTTCAGATTTGTGTATAAGCGTGTTAGCTAGAGACTTGTGTCATTACTGTAAGTTAGGTTTAGGAATGTGATCGTTATAAGTAGAATTAAGGGCTTTATTTTCTTTATCTTTGCCTTCTACTGTCGTATGCTTGTGTTTTTTCGCCACCGTGAGTTTGTTTTCTTCCTCCTTCTGTGACTTTCCCTCCTCCTGTCGGTATACCTGTTAGTGTAGGAGAATGGGGAATGCTTGTTGTATTGTTGTAGCGAATGCGGTTTCCAGCCCCAACAATCATTTACGGCTATCTTTAATTCGTAAATAATTGTTATTTTTATAAAGTTTGGTCTCTTTCTAATTCCTCTTGAGTGTACAGTGTTTTGCTGAGGATCCTGACTCCTGGGGTTTAATAGCCCTTTTGTAGTCATATTTGATAATTTTTTTTGAAAAGCTGCCTACTAAAAGAGTATGTTTAAGGAAATAGTAAATTCTCTTTTTCTCTTCATGTAAGAAATTTTGGGTATTCATACAACCTGGATCTAGATTTTTATTTCACAGGAGAATTGTGCAAGAGGGGATACCCTAAGGTTGGTCTACGGCTCTGAGAATAGTCCTTTATTGAAAGTTTGAAGAACATATTAGTTCTGTTTATTTATAGTGAGCAGGAGGCAACCATAACAATACATACACACATTTCTATCTCTCATGCACTGTAGTGCGTCCTGGATATGAAATCCTTTCTGTTCTAACACTCTTTGCGTCCTTCTAACCAGCTCTGTCTCAGTCCGTTTTTCATTCTTCTGAATTATGCACAGTCATCACCAATATATTATATAGTAATAATCCTTCATTCTCTCCTTGTGAGCATCCAGCTCTTTTCAATTATATTTGCATTTTTGCTATTTCCTTTTGTATCTCTAAAATTCTCTCCCTTTCAGTTTCTTCTACTATACAGATAGAGCTCAGAAATTCAATCTTAACATGTTCCACCTTTCCCCTTTTCTTGACATTTCAAAATTCACACTTATGTTCTATAAAGGGGAGTTGGCGCAAAATTAATTCACATAAACCAGCTTTTTTCCTCAGGAGCTTCTCTTCCAAACCCATTTGCAGAGATCGTGTTACTTTCTGCCGTCCCCTACCCGAGAGTCATTTTTTCCCTTATTTAGAGTCGGCTTCAATGAAACAAACTGAAAACTCACTGTCGAATTATAGAAGAACTCCACATAAAAAGGTTAAGTATCGGCTACTTCATACACCTCTCGCTGTGCCGCTTCGATATTTCAAGAACTCTGCTCCTCAATCTAATTAGGACCCTCTAGTTTTCTTTCGTTTTTTTCCAAACCTTTACAAATTATACAGCCTTTTCGACAAATAACCATTTTCCGTTTTCGCCACACATCCTGACCACCTTGGAATCCTATGATCCAACTTTTCGCCTAAGCTCACTTTTCCATCATATTCTCTTCGCATCTCTGAAAGCTTCTGTCTCTGCCCTTCTTTCGCCCCAAATCCTATGCATGCAATCATCATTCACTTCAACAGCTGCTACTTCATTTCTTTCACCACTCTCGTCACCTAACTTCACTTCCAATTCACTTCTGAAAAGTTCACATTCTGCTTTTCTCCTGATCATCTCTTATAAATTTGTTATAACTTCTGTTACATTCTTTACTGGCCCCGTTCTGTAAATCACTCCATATATGGGCATGATCAACTACTATCATTCTCCATCCATCCATAATAACATTCATGACTTCTTTGTTCCCATTTACTCACATTTATCATTTTGCCATTGTATACATTCACTTTGAATTTACTCCTTTCACAAAGAATTTTATGTTAAACACCACCTCTGCAACCTCTCTTCACTACCACCAGTTAATGCTGCCACCTACAAAGAGCTACCGAAATCTGCACCTCATTCTTATCCCATTTTTTTTCTAAAAGATTTTCTCATTCATTTACTGGCCTTTCTTCCTGCAGCCTTTCATTGCCTCATCCAGAAAAAGATTAGCATGCAGATATTAGGACCAACCATTCATCCATCAGTATAAACTAATTAGGCTTGCTCTCAATCATAATAACTTCTGATCATCGTAACAAACATTCAATAAGTGTTTTTATTGTTATCGTAGTCCTAAGGTAATCTGTTTATTTGTTTTTCACGCAAATACCTAACAACTCTTTCAATAAATTGTTCAGTTGCTTGGGTACTTAAAGGAATTGGTCTGATGTTTGTTTGCTTAATTTTGTTCTCGTCGTTCCAGTTTTGAGTTAGTTCTCCCCTGATTCCTATGTGGGTCCTATTAATATTTTTTTCCCGTCCTCCGACCAAGGTTTCACAGTTATGGGGGTAATGTTGATAGTTATATATTGATATTTATTTTTAGAGTGAAGTTTTTCCCGATCTTTTGGTGTTAGTTTTGTCTGTATTGGACTTTGGTTTATTGTTGGCCTTGTTAAATGATATTGAATATTGATTGTCACTGTTTGTTTATTTATGAAATGTATTGTCAATGTAGCCTTGTGTCTTTTTTGAGAATCCTTTTGTAGCAAATCCATACTATGAAGCAGGTCACATAAGAGTTAGTCAGAAAGAGGTGGGTTTGTTACAAGTGGGGGCCTGTCTGGGATTTCTGTTAAGTTTTATTATTGACTCTGCCTGGTAATTGGAACCTCTTCTTTCTTAAATCATTGCTTGTTCGTGCACTGATATTGCTCACGAGAACCCTCGTATGACGTTGCCGTCATACCATATCATTTGGTTAAATGCTAATGATCCTACTTGAACTTATAATTCTCTTAATTCATTCCTGTCCGTATTAACTCAGTTTTGAAAGCCGGATAGCTTTTGCCTTATGGTAATTTGTTGGAGGACCATTATTTTTCAGATTCGGTAAATATAGGTAAGCATGCCTTTCGATGTGTACAAATTTACAGGTAACCCTTGGATTTAATCGCCGATAATTCGCCTAGAAAGGATATACGAGTATCTTGCTAGGCATTATCACGTGCAGATTAAGTCTGGAATGACCAAAAATGAAATTAAGACAACCGTTATCCATGATCTTGTGCTTAATAACGTTTTGCCCGAGGATGCTCTTGAATTGTGCAAGTCTGATGCAGAAAAGCGTTTAAGTATGCAGTTTCAAAATCTGGAAGCTACTATTAATCAAATACTGGAAATGGATGGTGCTCAAGAGCGAGAATTTCGGATTGAGAAACATAAGTTAGAAAACGAGAAGCTTGCCCTTGAAAAGGAGAAATTGGACAAAGCGCTTGAACTCGCTAAGCTGAAGAGCCAACAGTGTTCTCCTAACGTTATGTCGGAATTCCTTACTTTTAATGTGGCTAAGGTAAGTAGGTTAGTACCGAAATTTGAAGTCTGATCAGAGGACGGCAACTGTTTTATCTTGGTCTAGAGAGGTCTGGACTACATTGATACAAACTGTATTGGTTGGAAAAGGGGCCCTTTTTATGCCAATCTTGCAGTAGAGGAATCAAAAGATTATGAACTGGTGAAAACGACGATTATGGCAGCTAATGAATTAACTGTTGAAGGATATCGTCAGTAATTCTGAAAGCTACAGAAACTCCTTGGTAATATTTACGTTGAGTTTGCTAATGAGAAATTTAGAGCTTTCAAGAAATGGTTAGGGTCATCTTCAGTAAATGATTTTGATACTTTGTGTAATCTTGTAGTTATGGAAGAATTTAAAAGATGTATACCCGCAACTGTTAGATTGTATTTGGAAGATCGGGCAATAACTTTGCTTAAAAGGGCTGCCATTGCAGCAGACTCTCTCTTATTCTCTATCCCATTAAGTTCAAAAGCTGTCGGTTCCCTTGGGGCTCAGAATGGTGATGTTAATATGTTGTCTTAAAGTGACTTTTCAAAGAGTAACAAATCTGATATATCCTGTTTTTATTGTAAAGATAGGTCACAGTATTAATGATTGTTTATCCAAAAGCTGTAAAAAGTCTAAGCATTTCAAGCCCTTAACGGTCCAGGATCACAAATGATACGGCTCAGCCCCACCTGAATGTGAAAATTCAGCCAAATACACAAGCTGAATATATTTTGAGAAATCAAAGCAGTAAGGACGAAATGTCTACAGATAAAGACGAAAAGGATCATTTTAAAGGATTTAAATTTAGTGGTAAAGTTTCTCTAATAGACAGTGGAAATTCCATAAATGTAACTATTCTTCGTGATACAGGGTCAGCTCAGAGTATCTTAGTAGGTGGTTGTCTTCCAGGTGTTGAAGTCGTTCACAGGTGAACGAGTCTTGCTGAAAGATTTTTCAGGAAATCAGTGTCTCCCTTTGGCCAAAGTTAACTTGGTAATTGAACTGATTTCAGGTCCGGTAATTGTTAGAGCAATATTTCAGCCATTACCAGTGAATGACGTACAGTTTTTGTTTGCTGGTACACTTGTTCCTGACCCAGTAGTTGTGGAAAGTCCATTACTGGACGATCCCTCACCCGATATCCTGAACGAGTTTCCTGGTTTATTTCCCAAAATAGGAAGGTTTGTAAAAATAATGAAGAAAGCTGTTACTCCTTTGATTATCTTCAATTGCCCTTTAGTAGAGATAGCTTGATTGAGGCACAAAGGAATGATCCTACATTAACTGATATTTTAAATAAGGCTGTCGACAAAAAGGATCTTGCTACCAATCCTGGTTTTTATTTTGAGTTTTGATGAGGAGATTCCGTCCTGTAGATTGTCCAGCTGAAGAATGGTTGGAAGTACATCAGGTTATGCTCAATAAATATTTTAGAGATAAGGTGCTGAAAATGGCCCATGATGGGATACAAGGTCATTTAGGAGTTCACAAGATTTTCCAAAAAGATCCTCTCATTTCTTTTGGCCAAAAATGAAGGCAGATGTTTCAAAGTATATACAAACCTGCCATGTTTGCCAACTTGTCGATAAAGTGAATAAGCCCATTCCACCTGCTCCTTTATCTCCTATACCTTTGATAAGTAAACCATTTTATAGGACTATTGTGGATTGTGAGGGACTTTTGCCTAAGACAAGGAGAGGAAACCAGTATCTACTTACTATTATATGCAATATGACAAGGTATCCTGAGGCAGTTTCCCTTAAGAATATTAAATCTAAATCTGAAATTCAAGCCTTGTTAAAATTTTTTACGTACTTTGGTTTCCCAAAAGTTATTCAGCATGATCAGGGAACAAATTTTACTTCAAAGATGTTTGTTGAAATGATGAAAGGGCTTGGCGTAGGTCAATGTATTTCCACATCTTATGATCCTGAGTCACAGGGAGCTCTAGAACGTTTTCATCAGACTTTCAAGACAATGGTCAGAAAGTATTGCTTTGAGACACAGTCAGAGTGGCATGAAGGTTATCAGTATCTACTATTTGCTATTAGAGAAAGTAAGCATGAGTCTTTAGGTTACTCACCTTTTGAATTATTGCTTGGGAGAGAGGTAAGAGGGCCTTTAAGAATTTTAAAAGAATCTTTGCTTACGCAGGAACCACCAGATACAGTACAGTCATTTACTCAATTTTTTTGTGAAACTGAAGACTACTTTGGCTCAAGTTCAAGCTACTGCCACTGAAAATTTGAGAGAAAGCAAAGTTAGACTGAAACTTTTCAACCTGGTGACAGGGTTTTAGTTTTCATGCCTGTTTCAGGGGGTCCTTTTGAAGCAAAAGGTCCTTACCTTATTAAAGAAAAAGTGGATGAACTTAATTATGTAGTAAGTACTCCTAATAGGAGAAAAGGTTAAAAAAAAGTTTTAAAAAAGTACATGTTAACCTCCTTAAAAGTTATCATGGTAGAGCGACAGAGACAGACTCCTCACACAATGATGTAAGCGGAACTCTCTCTAAGAATGTAGTGTCAGGCAGGAAACCTTTGTGTTCTCTAGTTGGAGAAATCGAGTTAGGAGTGAAAGGTTTTGAATGCCCTGTGAAAAATTCTGAGGTTATGAGAAATCTTGGTGACAAGAACCCACATTTGGATAATGAAAAACTTTTAGATTTGATTCACTTATTTGAAATGTATCCTGATGTTGTAAAAGATGAGCTGGGTTTGCGTACCACAAAAAAGACTTAGGATGAAAGAGGCCTTGCAGTATCTCCTAACGAACGACTTGATCGAACCATACTGTATTCCCTGGGCTTCACCATCTCTACTGACTCCTAAGGAAGATGGAACAGACAGACTCTGTACAGATTTCCGTAAAGCGAACGAACTTACGGTAAAAGATTCTTTTCCTTTGCCAAGGTTAGATGACCTTCATGAAAAGTTTGTTACAAAAATTTACCCTCAGATAGGTTACTATCAAGTGTTACTCCTAAAGCCACGGAAATTTCTGCATTTGTGACGCCTGGTGGTCTTTTATAAGTATCTGAGAATGCCTTTGGGATGAAAAACGCCCCAGCAACATTCCAGAGAATAATCAATTATGTTAATAGAGACCTAGAAGGTATATTTGCTTATCTTGATGATCTTGTTGTGTCTGAAACATGGACTAAACACATGCAGAAATTACAAAAACTTTTATTTCCAGGTTGAGTGAGGCAGGGCTGACTATCAACTTAAAGAAAAATACTTTTGGATGTGCAACCGTTACTTATTTGGAACATGAAGTTGGATGTGGACTTGCAAAACCTAAGACTGCTAACATTGATGCAATCTTGAATTTCCCTATTCCCACAGACCGCAAGTCCTTGATGAGATTCCTGGGGGAATGTCTGGTTTCTACCGGCGTTTTTACCCAAACTTCTCTGCGATAGCATCTCCTTTGACTTAGATGCTGAGTCCTAAAAAGGATTATCAGTGGTCTGATGAATGTCGGCGAGCTTTCGACAGCATCAAGTTAATGTTGTCTTCTGATCCTGTGCTTCGATCTCCGGATTTTACTCGTCTTTTCGAGTTTCGAGTTACCTGTTGATGCTTGTGATAAGGGATCCGGGGCAGTGCTGCTTCAGAAGAGTGGCTCGACAGACGTTCTTCATCCTATCTCTTATTTTTCCTCGAAATTCAAGAAACACCAACTTAGTTACTCAACGGTGGAGAAGGAGGCGCTCTCGTTCATTCTAGCATTGGATCACTTCAAATACTTTTGTGTCAGAACTGATCACTATCCTTTAAAATTTAGAAATGAAATGTAAAATTCTAATCAAAGGTTAATAAGGTGGTCTTTGTTACTTCAAGAGTATAACCTAATAATAAACCATATTAAAGGTTTAGAAAATGTAATAGCTGATACCTTGTCACGTTCAACCTAAAGGTATATGTACTGAGTTTGGTACTTGTCCTATGCCAGTCTTCTTAAGGGGACAGGTGTAACAAACATTCAATAAATGTTTTTATTTTGTTATCGTAGTCATTAGGTAATCTGTTTATTTGTTTTTCACGCAAATACTTAACAACCCTTTCAATAGTTTGTTCAGTTGCTTGGATACTTAAAGGAATTCGTCCGATGTTTGTTTGCTTAATTTTGTTCTCGTCGTTCCAGTTTTTAGTTAGTTCCCGCCTGACTCCTGTGTGGGTCCTATTAACATTTTTTTCCCGTCCTCCGGCCAGGGTTTCCGAGTTATGGGGGGCAATGTTGATTGTTATATATATTGATATTCCTATTAATTTAGAGAAGTTTTTCCCGGTCTTTTGGTGTTAGTTTTGTCTGTATTGGACTTTGGTTTATTGTTGGTCTTGGTAAATGATATTAAATAATGATTGTCACTGTTTTATTTATCTATGAAATGTATTGTTAATGTAGCCTTGTCTTTTTTAAGAATCCTTTTGTAGCAAATCCATACTACGAAGCAGGTCACATAAGAGTTAGTCAGAAAGAGTTGGGTTTGTTACATCATCCTCAGTGAATTAGTGTTCTCGCCACACTTCCTCGGCACCATCCACATTGACACTCTATGAATTCTATTAGTGAGTTTCTCTAGGTTTGTGTACACTACGTACAGCTTTGCCTTTCCCCTTAAACGTATTCCACAATCATTTCCCGACAAGCGTTTTATCAAAACGTCCAACCTTTGCCTTGACTACACCTTAGCCCTTTAGTTTGAGACACTATATGAAATACTCTTTCATAAGCCTTCCCATGAATGCTAAACAATGTTTTACCTCTTATCCAGATATACAAATATACCTTATTTCCTTAAGTGTCGTTACGCTATAACTGACATGCATACTCATACACGAACACACACATATACACACACACACACACACACACACACACATATATATATATATCTATATATATTTAAATATTTATATATTATATACATATATCATAATACCTATATATATATATATATATATATATATATATGTGTGTGTGTATTCATACGAACTTTATCAACATAAATCATAATTAAATATTTTTAAGGTGGAATATATTGTTAAATAACTGAGCTTGTTTTATTATGTCATTGCGGACTTGTGATGTGTCAATGTTACGGCGTTAGATTATCTCTCTCTCTCTCTCTCTCTCTCTCTCTCTCTCTCTCTCTCTCTCTCATCAGTAATTAACTCATCATACTAGAACTCACAAGGACTTGGTTGAACCTAGTGCTAAGTAAAGCTCAAAGTAGTCGGGAACAGAGTGGGAGCGATTGATTGGAGAGCCTTCAGAAGGAGAGCCGGTCCAAAGGAAACTTCGTGGCTAACTGCCAAATTCCCTATTTGTTTCTGGCTTCGAAAGTGCCGATGAGATTATCTGTCATTTGGGATTCACCGGGAATTGGTCGTATTGTAGTCTTTTAAAGGGAAGCTTAAGTCGAGTTTAATTTGTCCGTGTGTTTTGCAGTCTATGGTTTGATGAAGACTTTTCTATGGGCGAATGCTATTATATTGAATAATAGGCTGATATTCGTATGCGTGTCTGCAATTTCCAGTCATGCTGACTACAATTATGTCGGCAAATGTTCCGTCGGTCTCAAATGCTCCGATATTACGACTATTTGAAGTCCTCGGTGAAAATACCCTAGACAATAGTCTTAGTTTCAGATGCAAGATCTCTTCTCTCGAATTTGAGCGCATTATTTAGTCCCAGCTTAGAGCACTGGTGACTTTTGTTGAATGGGATAAACACGTCACTTCCAGTTTTATCTCTTCTCCGAAGTCGTGGGAAATCAAAATCTACATGTTACACAATCCCGTAATTAGGAAGAGTTTCCCAATTATCTGGAATTACGACTGTCAGCTATTGTGTTGGACTTAATATACTGTACGTATATTGATTTTTGTCATTTTTGTAACTTCGGAACTTTGAAACTATATTGGAAGTTATAATCATTTTGGGGAAAATAATTCGAAGTCCATCTCGCTGTCGAACTTCATAGATATTATAAAAAAATTATTGAAAAAAAAAAAATGCATAAAAAAAACGATGACAATACAAAGGACGTAAACAATAACTTCCGCCAAAGTAACAGTTATGTTTAAGTAACTGATATTTGTCCACGATACAAGAAAATCCAGTAGCGAGAAAAGTCGAAATGGAGGTTTAGGAAAAATAAGATTGAACAATGTGCATTAGCGACTATTTGGAATACTAAGCAAAGCATTACGTTGGTGATCACATCGCAGTTTGAATGTCTCTCCAAATTTATTAAGGAAGTGTGCATTTCTTGGCTTTTAAAGATACTTATAAATATGCCATTCTTGAATTTTCTCGTTTTGTTTTTCTAATAGTTCCTGGTTAATCTCTGAGGAAAGAGAATCACAAGATGTTGGTGGCTGTAAATTCTTTATATCTCTGTGTATCGTTGCAAGATCTCTCTCTCTCTCTCTCTCTCTCTCTCTCTCTCTCTCTCTCTCTCTCTCTCTCTCTCTCTCTCTCTCCCCTTTTGCCTCTGCAGTCCACATGTTTACGTGAATAATCGAGGCAAAGAGACGTCGCGCAAAGCATTTTCCCGTGACGCCATTTAAAGGCGAGCCGATAGCCTAATCCCGGATGTGTCAAGAATTTCCTGATTGAACGCCGTAGTTTTGGGGGATTAAGTCTCCCACTACATACGTTTCAAGCGGAGACGTAGGGAGGCGATTTTATTTCACTCTCAAGAAATTAAGATATGATTTCAATTAAGATAACCCGGGCATTTATTGAGAAAACTGGATAGCTGCTTCCGACTTAAGTTATAATGCCAGAAGGACAATGAAGCGAGGCCACTCTTGAGACTGCGTTTTTATTTTTTGCTCTCTCTCTCTCTTTTTTTTTTTTTTTCGTCGTGGGCCGTTTTCGTGAGATTAGCTTTCGTCCGCCTGACAACGTAATGCATAGCGATGTCTTTTGTAGTTTTGGAGAGCTTTAAAATATCGTTATTATTTATATCAGGATTTTATTTCCACCAAAACTTCACAACTCTTATTAGTATTACGATCACCATTATCTGGAATTAAACATAAAAGGTGTCAGCGTAAGCAAATCGCAATAGAGTAATCTGGACCAAAATCGATGACCTTTGCTGCTGTGACGCCAAGATATTATTCAGGTCAGCTTGTCGGTGTCCAAACTTGAACCATTCTAATTTAGTTTCTCTCTGACATAAGCTATAGATGTAAAGCACCAAGAGAAATAATTCCCAGTTTGTACAGAGCATAAAGTGATCTCAAATGAGGTGTCGAAAAAGCTATATATTCCAAGATTATACAAATCAGAAAACTTTTTATTAAGGAGCGTTTTCCTGAATACCAACCAAATGCAGTCACCGAGGCCTTTGCCAAATAAATACATCGGTGGACGAGGGAGAAAATAATAAAACTGCCTCCTAACAACATGTGGCAAGTTGTAAGAGGCAGGAGGCGAGAGAACACAGAGAATTTAACATCGTGTTAGTAAATAAGAACAGGCAGTGTCTGTGTGTGGGTTTTGATAAATAAACAAATAATAAAAAGATAAATAAACGTAGTAGAATGGTTATAGTGATTGTTGCAAATGTACCATAGGGATGATGGACTTCATCTTTTAAACCTTCGGGGTGATGGACAAGACGATGTATTTTGGCAGAGACAGAGAGGTCTCTCTTTGAGGAGAGAGAGAAATAGAGAGAGAGAGAGAGAGAGAGGGTGGTATTAGGGTATCCTGTCAGTAAATTGGTCGTGGTTGCTAACCACTCAAGGCGGGATATTAAAAAACGCCAGAGGACAGAAGGACTGAAATACTCGAAACCTTTAGCGGAAAATTCGCCCCAAATTAATTTGCTTTCAACAGTTGATAAGGTGAGTCTATTGTGGAAGTAATTCCTCACCTCATCGCCAGATAAATCCCTTATGAAGTTCAGCCTGATGTAATTCATCTTTAATCCGGTATTTGATGAGAATTCACCGCTAATAAAACTCATTTGAACCATTTTTAGCAATTGCGTTGTTTTATCATTATTCAATTTAATACCGATGAAAATCAGTTTCAAATGAATCAATGCTAATTATACAATTAACTGGCAATGCAATTAATCCCATGTAGTTAATTCCTAATCCACTAGGTAACCGAATTATTCACTGGTAATATAAATTCGTGTACTCACCATCCATGGTTGTCCTAGATCATAATCACCTCATTCATTGCAAATGATGCATTTCAGTCTCTGACAGTTTATTGCTAATCCCTTCATTATGGCATAATCTAGTGCCAATGCAGTTCTCCCCCGCCCCACCCCCTGGTCATTTGTGCGTAACAACAGGCAAACAGCTGTTTTGAAAGCCTCAACAGATTATTAATATGTTAACTACTGATAGCTCTGCGATAGGGCTGACGTTTGCCAATGCCTAGTAAGGAACTGGATCATCTGAAATAGCAGCGTTGAAATACTGTAAACTGAAAGTGTTTCATTCTTGAGCATTTTCATGGCCGATTGATGTTTTAAGGTTTCGGCCATTTCGGAATCACTGTAGAAGTTACAAGCATTCCAGTTTCATGATGATCCGTCACTGCATTTCTTAGTTCGAAATGTCTATAGCAAAGAGTATTTCCGCGTGTCTATAACTGTATGCATGAATATTTCCAACATCCATTAGTCTGAGCTATAACTGAATGGTGGGTTGTATTCAAATACTGACGAAGTCGTACTTTCAAAAAATGTGCGAATGAATTGCAAATCATGGCTAAGTCCAAAATCACGCTTCCGATTGCTTGGTCTGCTTAGTCATTTTCTACCATTAATTCCCCATGGTTTATCTTTAATCCGGTTCACCATGGAATCTTTGATACTTCGGTTCATCATCATTTTGCGAATCCAGTAATACGTTATCACACTGTTTACTGGCAGTATGATTTATGGTCATATAATTCTTGATTAAACCAGTTCATGATTAAATTCTTCTTTGCCTGTTCAATTACTTTTCTACACAGGACATGTTTAATCAGTATCCTCATCATGCGAGTCGGCACTGATGCTCATCTTCTCATATTATATTACGGGTACTTACCCTTTTCATTTTCACATACTTCATTGCTTTTGAGATTCGTTCCTTTATAAAATCATTGGAAATCCAGATCATCATCAAAATCACGCATCGCGCTTCCAGTGAAATTCTTCCTCATACAATCTGCCCTAATCCATTTTATTATCACGAAATTTATTGCCTGTACAATTCACTCATGCGCACTAATGGCTTGTTTACTGCTGAGCTGAAGCTGAGAGTGAAAGTCAAGATACACCATATCTAATTGATACGTAATGAAATAAAAGGCATTTTCTCTCTGTTACGGCTTCCTTTCACTGGTATGACTGTAACTCTTATTTCAGTCACCCCTTCACTACATCACTTAAGTCAACCGTTTGTACCTCAGACGATTTGTTGAGACTTTCGGTGATAAAGCGATTATTTTCTAGCCTAAAAAGAATTGCGGAAAAAATGGTAATATCAGGATAAAATAATGAGAGTATTCTTAGCACTTAACAACATTACTCCGTCTAACCATCCAATGTATTAGCATTTCCGCATAGGACCAGTGATTCATTCAAATTCTCTTATACTCTAGTATACAGTTATCACCAGTAGTCACTAAAGTACCAAAGTCACCTCATCTTTTAATCTTTCTCATTTTTGTGAAAGAGATGTTGAGTTTTCTCTCTGTTTGAAAGAAACGAAGCTAACTTCAACTCCTGTGTTTCTCAATGATTTGCGACTGATGAAGGTAATTTGCTTTGTGCGTGAGTCATCTGTTTCGTATTGAATGGACCAATACGTTTGCAATTTAGTGTAGCTCGTTTGCGAGGACCCGAGCTGTGATATGATGTTTTTGGTCGTAAGTCGTATCTGAGATTAATTACTCGAGGGCAAATTAGGAATATTACATAACTATGTGTTAGCTGGTGGTTAATTACATTAGAAGTGAACTATCAACCGCAAATTGCCAGCGATGAATTATCAACATTTTGCAGGTATGATGCGATGAAGTGGGTAGGGGGATGGGTTGAATGGATAGGTTAACAACTTAGGTGACAATACAAAACAAGTAAAAAAAGTTTCTTTTGCGCAATCGAGTTTTCTGTACATCGTATAATGTTGTGTGAATCTCTCTATATGCTACAGCACGAAACTCCCAGCCACAACCGGACACCGCTTAGTTGCTCTCCATATGAGGTCAAGTGAAGATGACTCGGCGGCTGACACCTCAAGAGGCGCCAGACGCACATTCCATGGCTAATCTTAAACTTAAGTAAAATCAGAACCACGAAGCTGGAGAACTGCACTTTGGTAGGTTTCGTGATTGGAGGGTGGATGATCAATATATCAATTTGCAGGTCTCTGGCCTCAGTAACTTTACAGATCTTAAGGCGGACAGAGATAATGCAGGCGCTCAGGCAAAGCCATCTCAATAGTTTTCTTTTACAGAAAACTAAACTCTAGAAACATTAAGTATTCACCTTACCTTACCAAACCTAGCTTACCCTGACCAAATCTCGCCTAACCTACTCCAGCTTAACCTGAAAGGCAACCCCAGCCACATGCCCCCCCACCCCCCCCAACCCCCCCCCTCCCCTAGCCGAAATAGCTGGTTGCCATTTCGCCTCTAAATAGAGTGAAACCCAAAAGTGCTGTTTTCTAATGAAGTTCATTTCTGTCCACAGGTGTTTGGGGGGATCTGTTGAAGGGGGTGGACGTGCCCCTGTATGCATTCGCTGGGGGTCAAGCTACCCTCAGTTGCTCCTTCGACCTCCAGGCAAGGAAGTTGTACTCCTTAAAATGGTACCACAATGGCACAGAATTCTACCGGTATGTCCCCACTGAGAGGAAAGCGCCAATCAATATCAAGCCCAGTCATACCTTCTACGTTACAGTGAGTAACCCTTCTGTGCATTCATGTTTGAAATGATACCTGTAATTGTAATAATATGCATGTGCACATTCATGAAATCTCTTTAAATGCACCCATACAGGTAGTGCTCATAACAGGCACACACGCAAAAGCACAGACTTTATACGTATATATATATATATATATATATATATCTATATATTATATATATATATATATATGTATATATATATATATATATATATATATATATATATATATATATACAAATACCCATTAGCATTGAATCACTACACACTTATAATAGCAACCCAAAAGAAACATTTATGATTTATGTTTATACCAAGGCTGGTGCTCGGACCCATACCTACTAGAGTTAGGACTTGGGAAGTAGTAACTTAATGCATTCAGCTACGAAGAGAGTCATGGGTTCTATTCCCTATCAGGATAGGTGCCCCTTTCAAATATGGTTCCATTAGTTGCCAGATGTTACTCCTAAGTTATACCGAATTCGATATTAATGGCTTATTTGGATCTTCATGCCATGAAGTACTAGAATGTCATGTATAGTATATATAGATATATATATATAATATATATATATATATATATATATATATATATTAGAATGTCATGTGTATATATATATATATATATATATATATATATATATAAATATATATATATTACACATGACATTCTAGTACTTCATGGCATGAAGATCCAAATAAGCCATTAATATCGAATTCGGTATAACTTAGGAGTAACATCTGGCAACTAATGGAACCATATTTGAAAGGGGCACCTATCCTGATAGGGAATAGAACCCATGACTCT